>NW_027287728.1:0-79123 GCF_047511675.1 Marmota flaviventris
ACAGCTTTATCTCTGGGTGCATTAGGAGAAAGCAGAATAAACATGTAATGAAAGAGCTTCAATTTTTTTGGTTGGATTAATTTGATACTGTACAGGATTCATCCTTGACCTAGCCTTAGTAGGCTCCCCACGTTTGGGCCTTCAAGGTTTAATGGTTCAGTGTCAGGGACAGTTTGAATTTTTAGGTTTCAATTTATTAGTGCCTATAGGTGTGAATGCAATGGAGCTGGAAATGAAACAGTGTTGGTGCTATCTGCATGAAATTTCACACACTCTATCAGCCCTCTGTGGGCACTCTTTGGTTTTTCTTTGTGAAAGTACCTTAAGCTGAAGCATGAAAAACAATTGATCCATGAGCATGTTAAGAAAAAAAAAGGGAAAATATGAATGTACTAAAACACCTCCCCCAATTTTCATCAAATTTCTTTGATACTGCATAAGATTTATCTGTTAAGTTGTGCCTTTAGGCTCCCCAAGTTTGCGACTTCTATGATCATAGGTACTCTAAACAGGTTAGAATTAGTTTAGGGTTGGGTTAGATACAGTTTTAGGGTGAGTTTTGTTCAAATTCATTTGATACTTGGCATAATTTGTCCATTACCTTGCCTTACGATTTTCCCCAGTTTGGGGCCTTATCCCTTCAATGGTTGCTGTCAGGAACGGTTTGTATTATAAGTTTTCCTTCATTTTTACCTATATGGGTAAATGGAAATGGAACTTGAAATCAAACAGGGTTGGTGCTCGCTGCTTAAAACTGCATACATTCAATCAGTTCTATGTGGGCACTCTGGTTTCTTCTTTGTGAACGTTTCCCAAAGCTGAAGCATGCAAAAACATCTTTATTCGAAAGTACTGTTGGAGATAACAGGGAAAAATACATGTACTGAACTACCTCCCCAAATTATTTGTTCAGATTTCTTTGATACTCTTTAAACCTAACAGAAAAACTAGCCCTAATCTGAGTCGTAACCCTAGATGTAAACATAAACCTAAACCTTGCCCTAGCCCTAACCCTACCCCTAATCCTAGCCCTAACCCTAGCTCTAAATCTATCACTTACCCTAAGCTAATCCCTATATATAATGCTAACCTTAGTCCTAATCCTAATCCATAGGCTAATCCAAACCCTAACCCTATTACTAATCCTAACCCTAGCCCTCATTCTAGCTCTAAATCTAACTCGAATCATTACCCTAATACAAACCCTCAGTCTAAATCTGATCCTAACCTTAAACCAGATCCTAAAACTAGCTCTACCAGTAACCTTATACCTAAACCTAATCCTAACACTAGCCCTAGACCTAAGCCTAATCCTCAATATAGCCTTAATTCTAGACCTAGACCTAAAAAAACCCTGAGCCCTAGCCCTAACGTAATCCTTAACCTAAAGCGAACACTAACCCTATCCCTAGACCTAAACCTAGTCCTAATTCTGGCTTTCACCCTAAACCTAACTCTAACCTGAACACTGACCTTAACACTAACACTAAACCTAGCTCTAAGCCTGAACCTAACCCAAAACCTAAAACTAACACTAGATATAGCCATAAACCTAACCCTAAAACTAGCTCTAAACAGAACCCTAGATCTTACATTACATATAGCCTTAACCCTGGGCCTAAACCTAACAAAAAACCTAGCACTATTCTGAGGCCTAATCCTATGCTAAAAGCAACTATAATCCTAAATGTAGCCCTAACCCTAACCCTCGCCTTAGACCTAACCCTAGCTCAAAGCCTAACCCTTAGCCTAAACAAAACCCTAGGCCTATTCATAAACATAAACCTAACCCTAGCCCTAATCCTAAACTTAACACTTGTACTAACCCTAGCTCTAAACCTTACATTACCCTAACCCTAACCCTAACCCTAATCCTCACCTTGATAATAACCCTACCCCTAAACCTAACCCTATCCATAACCCTAATCTTAAACCTAACCCTCGACTTAACCCTAAACCTAACCCTTGCCATAAACTTAACCCTAAACCATAGCATAAATAAAAATCTAAACCTATCCCTGAACCTAAATTTAACCATAACCTAAACTTAAACCTAAAACTAATCTTACATCTAATCCCATACATTACTCTAAAACTAGGCCTAACCCTAATGAAAACCCTAGCCCTAACCCTAATCATAACCATAACCCAAATCTAGAACTACCATTAAACTTAAAACTCCCCCTAGCCCTAACCGTAGCTTAAACCCTAAACATTACACTAACCCTGACCCTAGCTGTAGCTCTATTCATAACCCTAACACTAGCCCTAACCCTAATATTAAACTTAGCCCTAATCCTAGCCCTAATATAGCCCTATTCCTAACCCTAACTATTACCCTAGAATTAAGATTAACTATAATTCTCACACAAGACCTATCCTTATTCTAATCCTATACCTTACTATAACCCTAACCCAAGCCCTAACCCTAGTCATAATCCTTAGCCCTAGCACTAACCTATCTTTAAAACTAACCATAAACTAAGGCCTCAGCCTAAACCTGAAAATAGCTCTAACCCTAATGCTATTCCTAAAATTAGCCCTAACCCTAGCCCTAGCCCTAAAAGAAAACTGAGCCATACCCCTAACACTAACCCTTACCCTAGGCCAAACCCTAACCCTACACCAGCCCTAACCCTAGCTTTAATTTGAAACCTAACCCTAACCCTAAACATAACCATGACCCTGACTCATATCCAAACACTAAACCTAGCTCTAAACATCACTCTAAACTTAAACCTAACCCTAACACTAAGCCTAGCCCTAAACTTAACCCTAAAACTAATCTTAATCCTAACCCTATTTCTTACAATAGCCATATCCATAACACTAGCCCTAAACCTAATACAAAATTATCCCTAATCCAAGTTCTAACTCGAGCTTTAACCATAAACCTAAATCTAAACCTAGTCCTAACCTTAGCTCTAACCCTATCGCTTACCCTAAGCCAAACCCTCACCCTAATGCTAATCGTATTCTTAGCAGTGATCCTTAGCCTAATCAAAACCTAACTCTATAACTAGTCACAACCCTAGCCTTCATTCTTCATCTAACCATAACCCGAACCCTAACCCAATCCCTGACCATTATTCTGACCTAACACTAATCTTAGCTCTAAATCTAAACCTATCCCTAAACCGAACCCTAACACTAGCCCTATTGGTAACCTTATATCTACACCTAACCCTAACACTAGCCCTAGACCTAAACCTAATCCTAAATCTAGCCATAACTATAGCTCTAGACCTAAAGACAAAATAGACCTAGCCTTAACAATAACCCTTAATCTAACCCAAACTCTAACCCTACATCTAGACCTAACCCTAGTCCTAATTCTGCCTATAACCCTAACCATTACCATACCTGAACACTGTCCTTGACACTAACATTAACCCTAGCTCTAAACTTCACCCTAACCCTAAAACTAACCCTGAAACTACATCTAGCCCTAACATTAACCATAAAACTAGTCTTAATCATTACACTAGTTCTTACATTAGCCATAGCTCTAACCTATCACAAAACCTAGCCCTAATCCAAGCCCTACCTTAGGATTAAACCCTAAAGCTAACCTTAACAATAACCCTAGCCCTAACTATAACTCTAAGGCTAACCGTAGACCTAATCCTAACCATAAACGTAGCCGTAACCCTAGCTTTAACCCTATTTATTACCCTATGATAACTATAATCCTTATGCTAACCTTAGGCGGAAACCTAATCCTAGCACTAGCCTTAACCCTATTAACCTAAACCTAACCTGAACCCTAAATCTAACTGTGTCCTTACCGAATCCCTAAATGTAAGACTAATTTGACCCCTAAAACTAAACCTTAATCTAACCCCAACCCTAAACTTGACCCTGACTCTAATAATACAGATACTCCTAAACCTAACCATAACAAGAAACCTAAACTTTCAATAGAACTAGCCATAAACCTAACCCTAAATCTATCCATAACCATACTCTAGACCTGACATTAGCCCTAACTCTAATCTAGCCCTAACCCTAATACAAAACTTAGGGCACATCCTAGCAAGGAACCTCACCTAGGTCTAGTGTAAGAGTCAGGTTTAGGTTAAAGGTCAGCTTTAGGGCTAGGGTTATTATTAGGGTCAGGATCAGGGTCAGAGTTAGCATTTGGTTTAGCTAAAAGTTTAGGGTTAAGGCTCAAATTAGCATTAGGGTTAGGTTTTGGATTAGGGTAATGGATAAAGTTTAGTTTATGTTTTAGTTAAGGTTTAGGGTAATGGATGAGTTAGGTTTAGGAATCGGGTTAGGGTTACCATTAGGGTTATAGTTATGTTTAGTGTAATGGAGAGGTGTAGAGCTATCTATTGTTATGGTTTGCATTAACTCTAGGATTAGGGCTAGGTTTAGGGATAGGGTTAGGGTGTGATTTAGGGTAAGTTTTAGGGTTAGGGTAAGTGTTATGTTTAGGGGTAGGGTTATAGTTAAGTTAGGGTAAGGATTAGTGTTTGAGCTAGGGTTAGGGCTAGGGCGAGGGTTAGGTTTAGGTTTGGGGTAGGGATAAAATTAAGGCTACATTTAGGGCTAGGATAAGGGCTAGGGTTTGTGTTAGGGTTAGGGCTAGGATTATGGCTAGGGTTAATATCACGTCTAGGGTTAAGGTTAGGAATAGTTTCAGGGTTAGTTTTGTGGCTAGGTCTATTGTAAAGTTTAGATAAGGTAAGAGTCAGGTTTATAGCTAGGGGAATTATAAGGGTCACGGTTAGTATTAGGGTTTGGTTTACTTTTGAGGTTAGAGTTAGGGCTCAAATTAGAATTTGGGTTAGGGTTAGTGTAATAATTGGATTAGGTTTAGGTTTCAGGTTAGGTTAGGCTAATTGATAGGTTTATGGAAAGTGATAGGGTTAGGGTTAAGCCTAGGGTTAGATTTATGGTAAGGGTTATGTTTAGGGTAATGAGTACAGTTAGAGTTAAGGTTAGGGCTAGGGATATGGTTAAAATTAGGTCTTGTGTTAGGGTTAAGGTGAGGGTTAGAACTAGGGTTAGGTTAAGGTTATGTTTAGTGTAAGGGTTAGGTTCTGAGCTATGGTTAGGGCTAGGCTGAGAGTTAGGTTTAGAATTAGGTCTAGGGATAGGATTATGTTAAATGTTGGGTTACGGTTGGTGTTAGGGTTAGACCTAGGTTTAGTGTTGGGGTCAGAATAAGGATCAGGGTTAGGGTTAGGGTTTGGGATAGTGTTAGAGCTAAAACAAAGGCTATAGTTAGGACTATTAATAGGGTTAGGGTTTTTGTTAGTCTAAAGACTAGAGATAGGTCTAGGGTTACTCTTTGGTTTAGGATTTCACTTAGGGTAAAGGATTGATTTAGATCTAGAGTTAGGGCTATGGTGAGGGTTAGAGTTAGAGTTAAAGCTAGGTTTAGGGCTCAGTTTTGGGCTACTTTTGTGTTAGGGTTAAGGCTAGGATTAGGGCAACTGCTAATATAAGAACTAGGGTTACCTTTAGGGTTAGTTTTAGGGTTAGGGTTAGGGGTAGTTTGAGTGCTAGTGTTAGGTTTAAGGTTAAGTTGATATTTATAGCTACTGTTCTTGTTAGGATAGGAGTCAGGGTCAGGGTTAGTTTTTGGGTTAGTGTTAAGACTTGAATTAGGGCTATTGTTAATGTTAGTGTTTGGTTTGAGTTTAGGACCGTGTTTAGATCTAGGGTGAGTTTTAGGATATGAGTTAGTGTCAGGGTTAGTTTTAAGGTGAGGCTTGGGACTCGAATTAGGGCTAGGTTTAGGTCTAGGGAAGTGTTAGTGTTTGGTTTAAGTTAAGGTTTAGGGTTAGGGCTATTGCTCGGTTTTGGTTTACTGCTACGATTGGGTTAGGGCTAGTTTTACTATTATCATTAGCGTTAGGGCTAGTGTTAGTGTTAGGCTTAGGCTTAGGTATAACGTTAGATTTAGATATGATTAGGGCTTGGACTAACTTTCTGGCAACTGTTAGGGCTAGTGTTAGGTTTATGGTAGCAGATAGGGATAGAACTAGCACTAGGGCTAGGGCAAGAGTTGAAGTTAGTCTTAGGGCTAGAGTTAGGATAGGGTTAGAGATAGAGCTAAATTGGGACTAGGATTAGGGTAGGTTTTGTGTTTAGCTTAAGCCAATAGTTAGGGTTAGGTTTAAATTTAGGGTAAGGGATGACATTATAGGTAGGTTTAGAGGTAGGGTGAGGGTTAGAATTAGGGTTAGGTGTAGGGCTAGATGCCTAGTACTCGAATTAGAGCTCAGATTATGGCTAGTTATGGGTTAGGGTTTGGTTTAGGTTAAGATTTAGGGTTAGAACAATGGCTAGGTTTTATTTTAGGGCTAGAGCTTGGATTAGGGCTAGTATTAGGATTAGGAATAGTGTTAGAGCTAGTTGTAGAATGAGGTTTAGGCTTAAGATTAGGGTTAGATTTAGGGTTATGATTAGATCTAGGGTTAGGGCTAAGGCAACCTTAGGGCTCAGGTTAGGTCTATTGTGAGGGTTATGGTAACGAATAGGGTTATAAATAGAAATAGGGCTAGGGTGTGAGTTAGAGTTAGTCTTAGGGCTAGGGTTAGGGATAGTGTTAAGGATAGGGTTCAAATAGGGCTAGGATTAGTGCTATGATTAGTGTTAGGGTTAGGCCTAGGATTAGGGCTAGGGTTAGGTTTAGTTTTAGGGGAAGGGATGGGGTTATACAGCTAGGTTCAGTGTTAGGGTGAGGGTTATATTTAGGGATAGGAATAGGGTGAGTGTTTGGGTTAGGATTAAGTAAGTTTAGGGCTAGGATGAAGGCTAGGGTTTGCGTTAGGGTTAGGGCTAGGATTAGGGTTAGGAATAATGTCAGGTCTAGGGTTATGGTTAGGGATAGTGATAGGGATTGTTCTATGGATAGGTCTAGTGTAAGGGTTACGTTTAGTGTAGGGCTCAGGTATAGAGCTAGGTTATTATTAGGGTCAGAGTATGAGTTAGGGTTTGGTTTGGGTTAAGGTGTAAGGTTAAGGCTCAAAATAGCATTAGAATTAGGGTTGGGGTTATCATAATGGATAGAGTTAGGTTTACAGTTCAGGTTAGGTTTAGAGTAATATATAGGATTAGTGTTAGGGATAGGGTTAGGGTTATCCTGAGGGTTAGCATTTGGTATAAGCTAACCAAATGAATAGGTTTAGTGTTAGTGTTAGGGCTTAGGTAAAGGTTAGGATTAGGGCTAGGATTTGGGTTACTCCTAGGGTTAGTGATAGGGTTCGGATTAGGGTAAGTGTTAGGGGTTGAGCTAGGTTTTAGGGCTAGGGCAAGGGTTAGGGTTAGAATCAGGGCTATGATTAGGGCTACAGTTAGGGTTAGGGTTAGGGTTAGGGCTAGGGTTAGCATTAGGGTTAGGGTTCTGTTTAAGATAATGGATAAAATTAGAGCTAGTATTTGGGCTATGGTTACACTTAGGATTAGGGATAGAGTTAGGGTTAGGTTTAGAGCTAGGGTTATGTTTAGAGTAAGGGTTAGAGTTTGAGTTAGGGTTAGGGCTAGGGCAAGCATTAGGTTTAGTGTTTGTGCTAGGGTTAGGGTTAAGGTTATGCTTAGTTCTAGGATTAGGGCTTGTATTAGGGCTAGGTTTTGTGTGAGGTTTATGGCTAGTGTTAGGGCTATGGGTAATGTAAGTGCTAGGGTTATGTTTATGGCTAGTTTTTTGGGGTTAGGGTTATAGATATGTCTAGTGTTAGGTTTAAGTTTTGAGAAAGGATAAGGATTAGAGATAGGATTTGTGTTATGGTAAGCATCATTGTTCGGGTTAGCATTGGGTTTATTGTTAGGGCTAGAATTAGAACTAGGGTTAGGTGTAGCGCTAGGGTTAGTCTTCATATTAGGTTAATGGTTATTTTAGGGCTAGGGCTAGGTTTTTGTTTAGGACTAGGGCTAGAGTTATGGCTATATTTAGGATTAAGTTTGGGTCTAGTGCTAGTGTTATGGTTAAGTTTAGGTATAGGTTTACTGGTAGGTCTAGTGTTAGGGTTCGGTTTAGTGTTTAGGTCAGGCTTTGTACTAGGGTTAGCGATACAGTTAGAATAAGGTAATGGTTAGGCTTAGGCTTCGGGTTAGGTTAGAGATAGAATGAGGGCTAGGATTAGGACTAGTAATATAGTTAGTGTTTGGGGTAAGCTAAGTATTAGGTTAAAACTAGGGTAGCATTGGGGTGTGAGTTTGGCTTAGGGTAAGGAATAGGTTTAGAGCTAGGGTTTGGATTAGTGTTAGGGTTAGGGTTAGGTTTCGGGTTAAAGCTAGGGTTGAGGCTCAGATTAGCGCTAGGTTTTGTGTTAGGATTAGGGCTATGGCTAGGATTAGGACTAAAGTTAGAGCTAGTGTTAGAATTAGGGAATAGATAAGGATGGTACTAGAAATAGGTCTAGGGCTAGAGTTAGTGTTAGTCTTATGGCTAGGGATAGAGTTAGTGTTACAGTTAGCAATAAATTAGGGCTAGAATTTGAGGTATGGTTAGTGATAGGATTAGGCCTAGGGTTAGGGCTAGGGTTAGTGTTAGTGGTAGTGTTAGGGTTAGGGTTAGGGATGGGGAAAGGATGTGGTTATATCTAGGTTCAGAACTAGGGCGAGTGTTGAAATTAGGGTTTGGGATACGATTAGTGTTCGGTTTAGGATTAAGGCTAGGTTTATGATTAGGATGAGGGCTCGGGTTTGTGTTAAGTTTAAGGCAAGAGTAAGGTAGAGTGCTAATGTCAGGTGTAGGGTTACATTTAGGGATACTGTTAGGGTTAGTTTTATGTCTAGGTCTTATTTAAAGGTTATGTTTAGGGTAAGGGTCAGTTTAGAGCTACGTGTGTTATTAGAGTCAGGGTCGTGCTCACATTTTGGGTTAGGTTTTGGTTCATTTTTAGGGCTCGAATTAGCATTAGGGTTAGGTTTAGAGTTAGGATTAGAGTAATTGATAGTGTTAGGTTTAGTGTTCATTTTAGGTTTAGGTAAGGATAAGGTTAATATTAACGAAAGGTTTGGGGTTAGGCCTAAATGAATTGGGTTAGATTTAGGTTTAGGACTAGGGTTAGTGTTAGGTTTAGCGTTAACTGTTAGAGTTTTGCTGCAGTCTGGCTGGCCACAAAATCACGAGCCACTCACAGCCTTGTAGATTCAAACAGCAATTCTTTATTCCCGAACTCACACTGGAACTCTACAAACACGTTCTGGGGGAATTCACGTTCTGGGCCAAATTCACATTCTGGGCGAAATCCCAAATACTCTCTGAATCCCAGGAGAACTCCAGGAGCAGGTGCGCCTGAAGCAGCAGGATATGCCCTATTCCCAGCAGGGTACACCTTAAACCTGGAACAGCCCTAAACCTGTATTGTCCTAAACCAGGAACGCCCTAAACCCTGATCCGCCCTAAACCCGGATCTGCCCTGGTCCTTGAGCAAGGTCACCTTACATGCAATGTCACTGCAAATGACCTGGGTCATGCCATGTGCCATACCTATTTTGTAATGGCCCTCAGCAGAGTTTGTGCTAGGATTAGGACTATGGCAAATCTTAGGTTTATGGTTAGGTCTAGGGTTAAGTTTACAGTTAGGGTTAGAGTAGGTTTAGGGTTAGGGGTAATTTTATCATGATGTTTATAATTAGGGTTATGGTAATGGGTGGGGTTAGAGATATGTTTAGAGCTATGTTGGGGTTAGGGTTATGTTTAGTGTAATGGATAGGTTTAGGTCTAGGATTATGGTTAGGATTAGGGTTAGGGTTAGTTTTAGGTCTAGGGTTAGTGTTAGGGTTAGGTTTAGGTTAAGTGTTAGGGTTTGAGCTATGGTTAGGGCTAAGTTGATAGTTAGGGTTGGTGTCAGGTCTAGGTTTAGGATTAGGGTTAAGTTTAAGTCTAGGGTTATCATTAGGGTTACTGTTATGTTTAGGGTAATGGATAGGGTTAGAGCTAGAGTTAGGGCTAGGATTATGGTTAGGATTAATTCTATTGTTAGGTTTAGGTTTAGGGCCAGATTTAGGGTTAGGGTTAGATTTAGGGTAATGGTTAGGGCTAAGGTTAGGGTTAAAACGAGGTGTAGGGCTCAGTTTAGGGATAGATTTTGTGTTAGGTTAAGGCTATGGCTAATGTAAGAACTAGAGTTATGATTAGGGCTACTTTTAGGGTTACAGTTAGGGCTAGTACTAGTTTTAGGTTTACATATACTTTTAGGGCAATGTTAGAGATAGGGTTAGTTTGACATCAGAGTCAGGCTCAAGGTTAGTTTTAGGGTTAGGTTAGGACTGGAATTAGGGCTAAGTTTAGGGCTAGGTGTAGGGTTAGGTTTTGGTTTACATTAAGTGTTAGGGTTAGGGCTATGGCTCAGTTTTGTTTTAGGGCTTGAACTAGATTAGGACTAGTTGTAAGATTAGTGTTACAGTTAGAGCTAGTATAAGTGTGAGGTTTAGGCTTAAGGTTATGGTTGGACTTAGAGTTATGGTTAGTTCTAGGGTTAGGGCTAGGGCTAATGTTAGGGCTAAGGTTAGGGCAAGTGTTAGGGTTATGGTAAGGGATAGGGTTAGATATAGGAATAGGGTTAGGGCAAGAGTTAGAGTTAGTCTTAGTGGTAGTGGTAGGATTAGGGTTAAATTAGGTCTAGGATCAGGTCTAGGATTAGTTTAAGGGTTAAGTCTAGAGTTAGAGTTAGGGTTAGATTTGGGGAAAGGGTTGGGGTTATAGCAAGGTTCAGAACTAGGGTGAGTGATAAAATTAGGGATAGGGCTAGAGTTCTGGTTCAGGTTAGGATCAAGGCTAGGTTTAGGGCTAGGATGAGGGCTAGCTTTTGTGTTAGGGTTATGGCAAGAATTAGGGCTAGGGCTAAATCAAGTCTAGGGTTATGGTTAGGGCTAGTTTTCGGGTAAGATTTATGGCTAGGTCTAGTTTCAGAGTTAGGTTTATGGTGAGGTTCATGTTGAGAGCTAGGGGATAGTCAGAGTCAGGTTTTGGGTTTGTGTTAGGTTGAGCTTTAGGGTTATGGCTCAAATTAGCATTAGGTTTGAGTTAGGGCTAAGGCAATGGATAAGGTTAGGTTTAGGGTTCAGGTTTGGTTTAGGGCTCAGGTTAGATTTAGGGTAATGGACAGGGTTAGTGTATGTCCTAGGGTTAGCATGGGTTTATTTAGGGTTAAAGCTAGGTTGGGCTTTGGTTAGGGCTAGGTTTTGCAATAGGTTAGGGCTATGGCAAATGTAAGAACTTAGCTATGATAGGGCTAGTTTTAGGGTTAATGTTAGACCTAAGTATAGTTTTAGGTTTAGGTTTAGTGTTAGAGTGATGTTTAGAGCTAGGGTTAGTGTTGGTGTCAGGGTCAGTGTTCAGTTTAGGGTTATGTTTAATGTGAAAGCAGTATTAGGACTAGGGTTAAGATTAGGGGAAAGGTTAGTTTTCAGCTTTAGGCTAAGGGTTATTATTAGGGCTAGGGCTAGGTTTTTCTTTAGGTCTAGGCACAGAGTAATGCATAGATTAAGATTAGGTTTAGGTCTAGGGCTAGTGTTAGAGTTTGGTTTAGGTATAAGTTTACCATCAAGGCTAGTATTAGTGTTCAGTTTAGGGTTAGGTTCAGGTTTAGACCTATGATTACTGTTAGGGTCAGAATAAGGGTTAGACTTAGCGTTAGGGTTTGGTTTGTGGTAGAGCTAGAATGAGGACTAGGGTTAGTGTATGGGTTAGATTAAAGATTAGGTCTAACCTAATCCTAATCCTAATTCATAACCTTACCCAAACCCTAACCCTATGGGTTAGGTTAAGTTTTAGAATTAGGATTATGATTAGGATTAGCATTAGGTTTAGTGTTTGGCATAGGGTAAGGGATAGGGTTAGAGCTAGGATTAGGACTAGGGTTGGGGTTAAAGCTAGGTTCATGGCTCGGATTAGGGCTAGTTTCTGTGTTGTAATTATGGCTAAGTTTAGAGCAATGACTAATGGAAGAACTATGGTTTTAGGGTTAGTTTTTGGGTGATGGTTAGGGGTTAAACCTCTAGTGTTAGGATCAGGTTTAAGGTTAGGGTGAAATTTAGAACTGTGTTAGTGTTAGGTTAATAGTAAGGGTCAGGTTTACAAGGGTTAGGGTTAGGACTCGAATTAAGGCTAGGGTTACTGTAAGGGTTTGTTTTAGAGTTAGGGTGGTGTTTAGAGATAGGGTGAGTGTCAGGATGTTAGTCAGAGTTAGGGTTAGTATCAAGGTTAAGATTAGGACTCTAATTAGGGCTAGGATTAGGTCTAGGTGTAGTGTTAAGCTTTGGTTTATGTTAAGGTTTAGGGTTATCAGTATTGCTCGGAATTGTTTTACTGTAAGGGTTAGGGTTAGTACTATATTTATGATTAGCATTAGGGCTAGGGCTAGTGTTAATGTTAGGCTTAGGCTTAGGCTTAGAGTTAGCTTTAGAGTTAGGATTAGATCTAGGTTTAGGAATAGAAATAAAGATTAGGCAGTGGTTATTGCTAGGTTAGGGCTAGGGTTAGGGCTAGAGTTAGGATTATGGTAATGGATAGGTTTAGATGTAAGTATAGGGCTAGTGTGAGAGTTAGAGTTAGTCTTAGGGATAGGGTAAAATTAGGGCTAGAATTAGGGCTAGGGTTAGTTTTCACCTTAGGCCTAGTGTTAGGGTTAGGGTTAGGGTTAAGTTTAGGGTAAGGAATGACATTATAGCTAGGTTTTGAGATAGGGTGAGAGTTAGAATTAGGGTTAGGGCTATGATTAGGGTTAGGGTTATGATTAAGGCTAGGTTTGGGGCTAGGATGAGGACTATGGTTTATTTTAGTGTTATGGCTAGGATTAGGGCTGGGGCTAATATCAGATCTAGGGTTATGTTTAAAGATAGTTTTACAGTTAGGTTTATGGCTACATATGATATAAGTGTTAGGTTTAGTGTTAGGGTCAGGTTTAGAGCTAGGTGTATTATTAGAGTCATGTTCTGGGTTAGAAATTTGAGATAGTTTAAGGTTTAAAGTTAGGGCTTGAATTATCTTTATTTTTCGTGTTAATGTAATTGTAGGGTGAGATGTAGGGTTTAGGTTTGGTTTAGAATAATGCATATGTTTAGGATTAGGGACAGGGTTAAGTTTAGGCCTATGGTTATGGTTAAGGCAATGGATAGGGTTAGAGATAGGGTTAGGGCTAGGGTTATGATTTTGATTAGGGCTAGGTTTAGGATTAGGTTTAGGGTTAAAACTCGGGTTAGGGCTTGGTTTTGGGCTAGGTTAACAGTGCTAAGGTTAGGGTTATGGCTAATGTAAGTACCAGGTTACAATTAGGGTTAAATTTAGGGTTAGGGTTAGTGGTAGGTCTAGTTTAGGTTTAGGGTTAGGGTTAGGGTGATGTTTAGACTAGGGTTAGTATTGTGGTCAGTGTCAGGGTCACTGTTGATTCTAGTTTTCAGCTTAAAACTAGAATTAGCACTAAGTTTAGGGTTAGGGTTAAGGGTTCGCTTAGGTTAAGGGTTAGGTTTAGGGCTATGGCTTGGTTTTATTTTAGGGCTAGTGTTAGATTTAGAGTTAGGGCTAGGCTTAGGATTAGGTTTTGATTTAGAGTTAAAATTAGATCTAGGTTAGGGCTAGAGCTAATGATAGGGCTAGGATTAGGGCTAGGGTTAGGGCTAGGATTAGGGTTCTGGTAAGGAATAGGGTTCGAACTAGGGATTGGGCTAGGGTGAGAGTTAGATTTAGTCTTAAGGCTAGGGTTAGGGCTAGGTTTAGGAATAGGACTAAATTAGGGCTAAGTTTACAGCTAGGGTTAATTTTGGGGTTAGGCCTAAAGTTAGGTTTAGGTTTAGGATTAATGCTTGGTTTAGGGCTAGGATAAGGGCTGGGGTTTGTGTTAGGTTTAGGACTAGGATTAGAGCTACGGCTAATGTCAGGTCTAAGGTTAGGGTTGGGGATAGTTTTAGGATCAGGATTATGGCTAGGTCTAGTGTAAGGGTTAGGTTTAATGTAAATTCAGCTTTAGAGCTAGGAGACTTATTAGGGTCATGGTCATTGTTAGAGTTTGCTTGAGGTTAGGGTCTATGTTTAGGGCTTGAGTTAGCACTAGTGTGTGGGTTAGGTACTGATAGGGTTTTGTTTAGTGTTTACATTAGGTTTAGGGTAATTGATAGGGTTAGGGTTAATGATAGGCTTAAGATGAGGCCTAGGGTTCGCATTAGGGTAAGGGTTATGGTTAGTATAATGGATGGAATTAGAGCTAAGTTTAGGGCTAGGTTTCTGCTTAGGAATAGGTCTTGAATTAGCATTAGGGTTAGGGTTAAAACTAGGGTTAGCCTTAGGTTTATGTTTAGCTTTTGAGCTAGGGTTAGGTTTAGGGTGAGGGTTAGGTTTAGGGTTACTTCTAGCGATAAGATTATAGTACTCATAGGATTAGGGTTAGGATTAGGGCTAGTGACATCATTAGGGATAGGGTTAGGGTTAGGGTAATGTATACAATTAGATATATATTTAGGGCTATGTTTAATGTTAGATTGAGTTTTAGGCTTAGAGTTAGGGCTATGGTTATATTTAGGTTTATAGTAAGGGTTAGGGTTTGAGCTAGGGTTAGGTCTATGGCAAGTGTGAGATTTAAGGTTAGGTCTAGGGTTAGTTTTCCAGTTAGATTTAGGTTTAGCATTAAGCCTAGAATTATCAATAAGTTTAGGTTTAGGTTTAGAGTAATTGGTCAGTTTAGAGCTAGGTTTAAGGCTAGGGTTAAGGTTAGGATTAGGGTAGTGTTAGGGTTAGTTTGAGGGATAGGTGTAGGTTTATATTTAGAATAATGTTTAGGCTTTGAGCTTGGATTAGGACTAAGGCGAGAGTAAGGTTAGGGTTAGGGCTAGGGTTAGGGTTAGGTTTATGCTTAAGGTTTGATTTAGGCTTAGGATTAGCTGTAGGTTTTGTGCTAGGTTTAGGGCTAGGGTTAGGGCTATGGGTAATGTTAGATCTACGGTTATGTTGAGGGCTAGTTGTAGGTTTAGGGTTATGGCTAGGTCTAGTGTTATGTTTAGATTTTTGGTAGGGTCAAATTTAGAGACAGGTTTACTCTAAAGGCAGAGTCGGTGTTTGGGTTAGAGTTAATGTTAGGGTTACAGTCAAAATTAGGACTATGTTAAGTCTAGGGTTAGGTTAGTGTTATTGTTAGGGCTAGAGCTAGGTATATGTTTAGGTCTAGGAGAAGAGTTAAGGCTAGATTTAGGATTTGCTTTAGGTCTAGGGCTAGTGTTATGGTTTGGTCTAGGGTTAGGGTCAGCTTTAGACCTAGGGTTAGGGTCAGAATAAGGGTCAGGGTTAGCGTTAGAGTTTGGGATAGGGTTAGAGCTAGAATGAGGGCTAGGGTTAAGACTATTAATAGGGTTAGAGTTTTGGTTTAACCTAAGAATTAGACATCAGTCTAGGGTTACCATTAGGGTTAGGTTTTTTCTTAGGTTAAGGGATAGCCTTAGAGCTATGGTTAATGCTAGAGTTAGGGTTAGGGTTTAGGGTTAAATATAAATATATTTTGAGCTCGGATTAGGGCTAGTTTTTGTATTAGGATTAGGGTTAGATTTTTGCATTGGCTAATATTAGAGCCACTGTTACAATTAGGGTTAGTTTTTAGGGTTAGATTTAGGGGTAGGGTCTAGTGTTAGGTTTAGGTTTAAGGTTAGGTTAATATTTTAGAGCTAGGTTTATTGTTAGGATATGAGAAAGCATCAAGGTTAGTTTTAGGGTTAGGATTAGCACTCAAATAATGGCTAGGGTTACTGTTCGATTTAAGGTGAGGGCTGTGTTTAGAGCTAGGGTGACTGTTAGGATATCAGTCAGGTTAGTGTGTGCTTTAAGTTTAGGATTATGACTTGAATTAGGGCTAGGGTTACTTTTAGGGTTTGGTTTAAGTTTTACGATTGCCTTTAGAGATAGGGTCAGTTTTAGAATATGAATCAGGGTCAGGGTAAGTTTTAAGGTTAGGGTTAGGACTCGAATTAGGCTAGGATTACCTCTAGGTGTACTGTTAGGTTTTGGTTTAAGTTAATTTTTAGTGTTAGGGCTGTTACTCAGTTTTGTTTTAAGTCCTAGGTTTAGGGTTTGGGCTAGTTATAAGATTAGCATTAGGGTTAGGGGCTAGTATTAATGTTAGGCTTAGGTTTGGGTTAGGGTTAGATTTGGATTTAGCATTAGATCTAGGATTAGGGAAAAGTCTAACTATAGGGCAAGGGTCAGGGCTAGGGTTATGGTTACTGTAACAGATAGGGTTAGAACTAGGGCTAGGACTAGGATGAGAGTTAGAGTTAATCTTAGGCCAAGGGTTTTGGTTAGTTTTAGGGATAGGGCTAAGTTAGGGCTAGGAATAGGACTAGGAATAGGGCTAGGGGTTGTGATCAGCTTATGCCCAGTGTTAGGGGCTAGGGTTATAGTTAATTTTAGGGTTATGGTGTGTTGTTATAGCTAGGATTAGAGGTAGGGTGAGGGTTAGAATTTGGTTTAGGACTAGGATTAGGGTTAGGATTATGATTAAGACTAAGTTTAGGGCTAGGATGATGCATAGGGTTACTTGTAGCATTAGGTCTAGAATTAGGGCTAGGGTTTATGTCAGCCTAGTGTTACAGTTTGGGGTAGATTTAGGGTTAGGTTGTGTCTAGGTCTAGTGTAAGTTTTATTTTTATGGTTAGGATCAGGTTTAGAGCTAGGTGTATTTTTAGGGTCAGGATCAGGGTTAGGGTTTGTTTTAGGTTAAGGTTTAGGATAGTGCTAAAATGAGCATTAGGGTTAGGGTTAGGGTTAGGGCAATTGATTGTGTTAGGTTTAGGTTTCAGGGAAGGTTTAGGGCAATGGAGAGCTTTAGGTTTATCAAAAGGGTTAGGGTTATGCCTAGGGTTAGCATTAGGATTAGGGTTATCATAAGTATAATACATCAGGTTAGAGCTATGGTTAGGGCTAGGGTTAGGTTAGGTTTTGAGTTAGGGCTAGTAACCCTAGCTTAGGGTAGGGTTAGGGTTTGATTTAGGGTAAAGGTTATGTTTCATGCTAGGATTAGGTCTAGGGCAAGGGTTAGGCTTAGTGTTATGGTCAGTGTTAGGTTTAGGGTTAGGGCTAGGGTTTTCATTAGGGTTAGCATTAGGTTTAGGGTAATAGATTGGGTTAGATATAACATTAGCTTTATGGTTAAGGTTAGGTTTAGATTTATGTTTAGTTTTAGGGCTAGGTTTACTGTTGGTTTTAACTTAAAATTCAGGTTTTGAGTTAGGGTTAAGGCTATGGCAAGTTGTAGGTTTAGGGATAGGTCTAGGGATCAGTTTATGTATTGGTTGGGGTTTCGGTTAGGGTTAGGGATAGGGTTATTATTAGGGTTAGGGTTAAGGTTAGAGTTAGGCTAATGCCTAGGGTTAGATAGTTTTAGGTTTAGGGTTAATGTTAAGATTAGGGCTATTTAGGGTTATGGTTAGTAATAGTGCTAGGGTCATGTTTGGGCTAAGGGTTAGTCTTTGAGCTAGGGTTAGGACTAAGGTGAGGATTAGGGCTAGGGTTAAGACTGGGGTTAATGTTAGGGTGAGGGTTATGCTTAGGGTAGGTTTAGGCCTCGATTAGGGTTAAAGTTATTTAAGTTTTGTGTTAGATTTAGGCCTAGGGTTAGTGCTGTGTGTAATGTAAGATCTAGGGTTGTGATTAGAGCTAGTTTTAGGGTTAGGCTAAACCCTAGGTCTATTGTTACGTTTAGGTTTGGGTTAGGGTCAGTTTTAGAGCTAGGTTTAAAGTTAGTGTCAGGGCAAGTGTTCACATTAAAGTCAGGGTTAGGTTGAAAGCCAGAATAGAATTAGGGTTAGGTCTAGTGGTAGGTTTATTGTTTGGTTTAGAATAAGGGTTATTGTTAGAGCTAGGACTATGTTTTTGTTTAGGTTAAGGGCTAGAGTACTAGCTAGATTTAGGATTAGGTTTAGGTATGTAGCTAGTGTTAGCGTTAGGATTAGGTATAAGTTTACTTCTAGGGCTAGTTTCTGGTTTCGGTTTCATTTTAGGGTCAAATTTAGACCTATAATTAGTGTTAGGGACAGAATAAGGGTGAAGGTTAGGGTTAGGTTTTAGGTTAGGGTTAGATCTAGAATTTGGCTAGTGTTAGGACTAGTAATAGGGTTTTTGTTTGGGATTGGCTAAGAATTAGGATTAGGACTATAGTTAGCATTATGAATAGGGTTTGTTTTGGGGTAATGGATAGGATTAGAGCTAGGGTTAGGGCTAGGATTAGGGTTAGGTTTAGGGCAAGTTTTAGGGTTAGGGCTAGGGTTTATCTAGTCTTAGGGCATGGATTAGTGCTATTTTTATGTTAGAGTTAGTGCTAGGTTTTGGCTAAGGCCAATGTAAGAACTAGGGTTATGATTATTATTAGTTTTAGGGTTATGGTTATGGCTAGGTCTAGTGTTAGCATTAGTTTTAGTTTTAGTGTGATATGTAGAGCTAGGCTTTATGTTTGGATATGAATCAGAGTGAGGGTTAGTTTTAGGCCTAGACTCGAATTAGAGCTTGGTTATGGCTAGTTATTGGTTAGGGTTTGGTTTAGTTTAAGATTTAGGGTTAGAACAATGGCTAGGTTTAGGGGTAGGGTTAAGGTTAGGGTTCAAATAGGGCTTGGTTTAGCGCTATGATTAGTGTTAGGGTTAGGCGTATGGTTAGGGCTAATGTTAGGGTTAGTTTTAGGGGAAAGGTTGGGGTTATATAGCTAGGTTCAGTGCTAGGACAAGGTTTATATTTAGGGATAGGGCTAGGTGAGGGTTTCGTTTAGGATTAAGTCTAGGTTTAGGGCTAGGATTAGGTCTAGGGTTTGTGTTAGGGTTAGGGCTAGATTAAGGGCTAGGGCTAATATCAGGTCTATGGTTAGGGATAGAGTTAGGGATATGTTTATGGCTAGGTCTGGTGTAAGGATTAGGTTTAGCATAGGGGTCAGGTATAGAGCTAGATTATTATTACGGTCAGAGTATGGTTTAAGGATTGGTTTGGGTTAAGGTTTAAGGTTAGGGCTCAAATTAGCATTAGGGTTAGGGATAGGGTTAGAGTAATGGATAAAATTAGGTTTACACTTTAGGTTAGGTTTTGTGTAATATATAGGGTGAGTGTTAGGCATAGGAATCGGGTTAGGCCTAGAGTAAATATTTGGTTTAGGCTTATATTTAGAGTAATAAGTATGTTTAGTGCTAGTGTTAGGGCTTAGGTTAAAGTTAGGATTAGGGCTAGGGTTTGGGTTCCAACTTGGGCTAGTGTTAGGGTTAGTTTTAGTGTAAGTGTTAGGGTTTGAGCTAGGGTTAGGGCTAGGATGAGGTTTATGGTTAGAGTCAGGGCTACAGTTAGGGTTAGGGTTAGGGTTAGGGCTAGGTTTAGCATTTGGTTTATGGTTATGTCTAAGGTAATGGATAAAGTTAGAGCTAGAATTTGGGCTATGGTTTCAGTTAGGGTGAGGGATAGGGTTAGAGTTAGGGTTAGAGCTAGGGTTTGATCTAGGGCAAGCATTAGGCTTAGGGTTTGTGCTAGGGTTAGGGTTAAGGTTATGCTTAGGTCTAGGTTTAGGGCTTGTATTAGGGCTAGGTTTTGTGTGAGGTTTATGGCTAGTGCTATGTCTATGGATAATGTAAGACCTAGGGTTATGGTTATAGCTAGTATTTTTTTTTTTTTTTTTTTGTATTTGTGTTATACATATGTCTAGTGTTAGGTTTAAGTTTGCGGTTAGGATAAGGTTTAGAATTAGGGTTTGTGTTAGTGTAAGCATCAGGGTTTGGCTTAGGTTTCGGGTTAAGGTTAGAGACAGAATTATGGATAGGGTTGGGACTAGTAACTGAGTTAGGGCTTGGGGTAAGCTAAGTGTTAGGTTTAGAACTAGGGTAGCATTAGGGTGAGAGTTTGGCTTAGGGTAAGGAATATGTTTAGAGCTAGGTTTTGGATTAGTGTTAGGATTAGGGTTAGGGTTAGTGTTAAAGATAGAATTGAGGAACAGATTAGCTATAGGTTTTGTGTTAGGGTTAGGGCTCTTTCTAACATAAGAACTAGCTTTACAGTTAGAGAGAGAGTTTTAGGTTTAGGATTAGGGCTAGGTCTAGTGTTTGGTTTAGGTTTAGGGTTAGGGTGATGTTTAGAGTTAGGGTTAGTTTTAGGGTCAGAGTCAGGGTCAGTATTAGTTGTAGGGATAGGGTTAGGACTAGATGTTGCATTAGGATTTGGTATAGGTTAAGGGTTAGGATTAGGGCTATAGCTTAGTTTTGTTTGTGGGCTATGGCTAGGGTTAGGGCTAGTTTTCTAATTTGAATTAGGTTTAGGGCTAGTGTTAGGGTGAGGTTTAGGTTTATAATTAAAGTAGATTTAGAGTTAGGGTTAGTTCTAGGTTTAGGACTATGGCTAGGTTTAGGGCTAAGGTTAGGGCTAGTGTTAGGGTTAGGCAATAGATAAGGTTAGTACTCGAAATAGGTCTTGGGCTACAATTAGAGTTACTCTTAGGGCTAAGTTTAGAGTTACAGTTACAGTTAGCAATAAATTTTGGCTAGGTTTAGTGTTAGAGATAGTGTTAGTGTTAGGGATAGTGATGGAGAAAGGATGTGGTTATACCTAGGTTCAGAAATAGGGCAAGGGTTGAAATTAGGGTTTGGGCTAGGGTTAGGGTTTGGGTTAGGGTTAAAGCTAGGTTTAAGGCTATGATGAGGGCTATGCTTTGTGTTAGGTTTAAGGCAATAATTAGGTAGAGTTCTAATATCAGGTCTAAGGATACGGTTAGGGATAATTTTAGTGTTAGTTTTATGGCTAGGTCTAGTTTAAGGGTTATGTTTTGGGTAAGGATCAGGTTTAGAGCTAGGTGTGTTATTAGAGGCCGTGTCTTGTTCACAGTTTGAGTTAAGTTTTGGATTAGTTTTAGGCCTCAAATTAGCAATAGGGTTAGTGTTAGGGTTTGAGTAATTGATAGGGTTAGGTTTAGTGTTCAGGTTGGTTTTAGTAAGAATAAGGTTAGTGTTAGCTATAGGTTTAGGGTTAAGCCTAAATGGATAGCATTAGATTTATGTTTAGGACTAGGGTTAGTGTTAGGTTTAGCGTAACTGTTAGGATTTGAGCTAGGATTAGGACTACGGCAAGGGTTAGTTTTATGGTTGGTTCTAGGGTTAGGTTTACAGTTAGGGTTAGTGTAGGTTTAGAGTTAGGACAAGGGTTAAATTTACAGTTAGGGTTAGAATAGTTTTCGGTTTAGGGTAGTGTTATCATGACATTTATAGTTAGGGTTAGGGTAATGGGTAGGGTTAGAATTATATTTAGAGCTATGTTTGGGTTAGGCTTATGTTTAGAGTAATGGATAGGTTAGGGCTAGGGTTATAGTTAGGATAAGGTCTAGTTTTAGGGTTAGGGTTAGGTCTAGGGTTAGCGTTATGGTTAGGTTTAGGGTAAGTGTTAGGATTTGAGCTATGGTTAGGGTTATCGTGACGTTAGGGTTAGTGTCAGGTCTAGGTTTAGGATTAGAGTTAAGTTTAGCGCTAGGTTTAGCACTAGGATTAGGGTTAATGTTTAGGGTAATGGATATAATTAGAGCTAGAGTTAGGGTAAGGATTATGGTTAGGATTAAGTCTAGGGTTAGTTTTAGGGTTAGGGCCATTTTTAGGTTTAGGGTTAGTTTTAGACTAATGATTAAGGTTAGGGTTAGGGTTAGGGTTAAAACGAGGTGGAGGGCTCAGTTTAGGGCTAGGTTTTGGGTTAGGTTAGGGCTAGGATTAGGGCTAAGGCTAATGTAAGATCTAGAGTTATGATTAGGGCTACTTGTAGGGTTACTCTTAGGCCTAGTTCTAGTTTTAGCATTAGGATTTCATTTTGGTGATGTTTGAGCTATGGTTAGAGTAAGATAAGAGTCAGGCTCAAGGTTAGTTTTTGGGTTAGGTTAGGACTAGAATTAGGGCTGATGTTAGGACTAGGTGTAGGGTTAAGTTTTGGTTTAGGTTAAGCGTTAGGTTTAGGACTATGGCTCGTTTTTTTTTTTAGGGCTTGAACTAGATTAGGGCTAGTTTTAGGTTTAGTGTTAGTTTTAGGGCTAGTGTTAGTGTGAGATTTAGGCTTAGGTTTAAAGTTGGACTTAGAGTTATGGTTAGTTCTAGGGTTAGGGCTAGGGCTAGTGTTGGGGCAAAAGTTAGGGCAAGTGTTATGGTTTTGGCAAGGAATAGGATTAGATCTAGGAATAGGGCTAGGGTGAGAGTTAGAATTAGTCTAGTGCTAGTGGTAGTGTTAGGGCTAAATTAATGCTAGGATCAGGTCAGGATTTGTGTAAGGGTTAAGTCTAGAGTTAGAGTTAGGGTTATATTTGGGGAAGGGATGGGGTTATAGCAAGGTTCAGAACTAGGGTGAGGGATAAAATTAGGGATATGGCTAGAGTTAGGGTTTGGGTTAGGATCAAGACTAGTTATAGTTCTAGGATGTGGGCTAGCATTTGTGTTAGGTTTATGGCAAGAATTGGGGCTAGGGCTAATATCAGGTCTAGGGTTATGGTTAGGAATAGTTTTTTGTAAGATTTATGGCTAGGTTTAGTGTCAGAGTTAGGTTTATGTTGAGGTTCAAGTTGAGAGTTAGGGTATTATAATAGAGTCAGGTTTTGGCTTTGTGTTAGGTTGAGGTTTAGTGTTATGGCTCAAATTAGCATTAGGTTTGAGTTAGAGTTAGGATAAGGTTAGGTTTAGGCTTCAGTTTAGGTTTAGGGCTCAGATTAGGTTTAGGGTAATGGATAGGGTTAGTGTTCGGCCTAGGGATAGCATTAGGTTTATGGTTATCATTAGGGTAATGGATAGGGTTAGAGCTAGGGTTAGGGCTAGGGTTATGTTTAGGATTAGGGCTATATTTAGGGTTAGGGTTAAGGCTAGGGTTAGTTTTAGAATATGGGTTACGGTTTGAGCTAGGGTTAGAGCTAAGGATAGGGTTAGGCTTAGGATTATGTCTAGGATTAGGATTAGGTTTACCATTAGGGTTAAGGGTATGGACAGGTTTAGGGGTTGAGTTAGGGGGATTAGGGTTACGTTTAGATTTAGGACTAGGGTTAGTGTTAAGTTTAGCATAATTGTTAGGGTTTGAGCTAGGTTTAGGACTATGGCAAGTTTTAGGTTTATTGTTAGGTGTAGGGTTAGGTTTACAGTTAGTGTTAGAGTAGGTTTAGGGTTAGGGTTAAGGTTATCGTGATGTTCATGGTTAGTGTCAGGGTAATTGATGGGTTTAGAGCTAAGGCTAAGTCTAGTTTTAAGTTTAGGATTAGGGCTAGGGCTAGGGTTAGGTTTAGGGTTAGGCTTATCATTTTCTTGTGGTTAGGTTAAGGGTAAGGGTCAGGGATTGAGTAAGTGTTAGGGCTAGGTTGAGGCTTCAGGTTAGAATCAGGACTAGGGATAGAGTAAGGGTTAGGGTTATGGTTAGGGCTAGGTTTAGCATTAGGTTTAGTGTTATGATTAGGGTAATGACTAGAGTTAGAGGTAGAGTTTGGCCTATGTTTATAGTTAGGATTAGGGCTAGGATTGGGATTAGGGTTTGGGATAGGTTTATGTTTAGTGTAACGGCTAGGGTTTGAGCTAGCATTAGTTCTAGGGCTAGATCAAGGATTAGGTTCAGCCTTAGGTCTAGGGACAGGATTATGATAGGTTTAGGGTTAGAGTTAAATTTAGGGCTAAGGTTAACATTAGGTTTTGTATAAGGATTAGGGTAATGAATATGGTTAGATGTAGGTTTACATTTAGGTTTAGGGTTAGATTTAGTTTTAAGATTAATGTTAAGGCTACGGTTATGTTTAGGTTTATGGTATGGGTTAGTTTTTGATCTAGGGTTAGGGCCATGGCGAGTGTTACTTTTAGGGTTAGGTCCATTGTTAGTTTTCTGGTTAGGGTTAGGGTTACGTTTAAGGTTAAGTCTATGGTTATCAATACTGTTAGGGATAGGATTAGGTAAGGTGTAGTTTTTGAGCTAGGTTTAGGGCTAGGGTTAAGTTTAGGGTTAGGGCTAGGGTTAGGGTTGGGGTTTTGCTTAGGGCTAGGTTTAGGCCTAGAATTCACTCTAGGTTTTGTGTTAGTTTAAAGCATAGAGTTAGAGCTATGGTTAATGTAAGAGCTAGTATTATGATTAGGGCTAGTTGTAGGGTTAGGGTTTTGGCTATGTGTAGTGTTAGGTTTAGGTTTTTGGTTAGGGTAAGGTTTAGAGATAGATTCAGTTTTAAAGGCAGGGTCAGTGTTCAGTTTAGAGTTAGAGTTAAGGTTAAAGCCAGAATTGGGACTAGGTTTATGTCTAGGGGAGTATTAGTCTTTGCGTTAAGTTAAGGGTTATTGTTAGGGCTAAGGCTAAGTGTTTGTGTAGGTCTAGAGCCAGAATTAAGGCTAGATTTAGGATTAGGTTTAGGCCTAGAGCTAGGGATAGGGTCTGGTTTAGGTATAAGTTTACTGGTAGGGCTAGTGTTATGGTTTGGTCTAGCGTTAGAGTCAGGTGTAGACCTAGGTTAGTGTTATGGTCAGAATAAAAGTCAGGGTTATGTTTAAGGTTTGGGATAAGGTTTGAACTAGAATGAGGGCTAGGGTTAGGAAAATTAATATGGCGCGAGTTTTCATTACCCTGAGGATTAGGGATAGGTCTAGTGTTGCCATTATTGTTAGAGTTTTTCTTAGGTTTAGGATAGGGTTAAACCTAGTGTTAGCGGTAGGGGTAGGGTTAGGTTTAGGGTTAAAGCTAGGTTTAGGGCTCCAATTAGGGCTAGTTTTTGTGTTAATGTTAGGGCTAGGGTTAGGGCAACAGCTAAAGTAAGAACCAGGGTTACAATTAGGGTTAGCTTTAGAGTCAAGGTTAGGGGTAGTTCTAGTTTTAGTGTTAGATTTATGGTTAAGGTGATATTTAGAGCTAGAGTTATGTTTAGGATAAGAGTCAGGGTCAGGGTTAGATTTAGGGTTTGAATTAAGACTTGAATTAGGGCTAGGTTTACTGTTATGGTTTGGTTTAATGTTAACATCATTTTTAGAGCTAGGGTGATTGTTAGGATATGAATCAGGGTCAGTGTTAGTTTTAAGGTTATAGTTAGCACTCAATTAGGGCTAGGATTAGTTCTTATAGTAGTTTCAGGTTTGGTTTAAGTTAAGGTTTAGGGTTAGGTCTATTGTTCGGTTTTTTTTTTTTTTTTTTTAGTCTAGGGTTAGGGTTAGGGCTAGTTTTACAATTAGTATTAGGGTTAGGGCTAGTGTTAGTTTTAGGCTTAGACTTAGGGTTAGGATTATATTTATAGTTGGGTTTAGATCTATGATTAGACTAGAATTAATGATGGGGCTAGGGTTAGGGCCAGGGTTAAAGTTATGTTAAGGCATAGGGTTAGATCTAGGGATAGGGCTAGTGTGAGATTTAGAGTTAGTTATAGGGCTAAAATTAGAGTTAGGGATTTGCATAGGGGTAATTAGGGCTACGATTAGGGCTAGGGTTAGTGTTCAGCTTAGGCCTAGTGATAAGAATAGGGTTAGGTTTAAGTTTAGGATAAAGAATGGCGTTATAGCTAGGTTTAGATGTATGGTGAGGGTTAGAGTTACAGTTAGGGTTCGGGTTGAGGTTAGGGTTGTGATTAAGGCAAGGTTTAGGGCTAGGATGAGGGCTAGTGTTTATTTTATATTCAGGGCTATGATTAGTGCTAGGGCTAATATCAGGTCTCAGGTTATGGTTAAAGATAGTTTTAGGGTTAGGCTTATGGCTACAACTAGTGAAGGGTTAGGATTCGGGTGTCAGGTTTAGAGCTCGGGGAATTATTAGGAGAAGTATTTGGCTTAGGTAAGGATTTAGGTTTATGGCTCAAATAAGCATTAAGTTTAGGGTTAGGGTATAGTTAGGGTTTGTTTTAAGGTTCATGTTTGGTTTATGGTAATTGATACGGTTAGCATTAGTGATAGGGTTAGTTTAGAATTAGGGTTAGCATTTGGGTAGGGGTTATGGTTAGGGTAATTTATATGGTAGAGGTTAGATTAGAACTAGAGTTATGGTTAGGAATATGCCTTGAGTTAGTGTTAGAGTTAGTGTTAAATTTAGAGTTAGGGTTAGTGTTAGTGTTATGTTTACCATAAAGGTTAGTTTTTGAGCTAGAGTTATGGCTAGTTTTAGGGTTAGGTCTAGGGATAAGATAATGGTAGGTTTAATATTAGGGTTAGAGTTAGGGCTAGGGTTATCATTAACATTAGGGTTAGGGTTAAGGTAACGGATAGGGTTAGTTTGGGTTTAGATTTGGTTTAGATTTAGAATTAGTGATAGTTTTAGTA
Source organism: Marmota flaviventris (assembly GCF_047511675.1). NCBI lineage: Eukaryota > Metazoa > Chordata > Mammalia > Rodentia > Sciuridae > Marmota > Marmota flaviventris. Next base: position 26,185 of record NW_027287728.1, read on the forward strand.
TTAGAGCTATGTTTATGTTTAGGTTTATGGTTAGGTTTATGGTTTGATCTAGAGTTAGGGCTATGCTGAATGTTAATTTTAGGGTTATGTCTCTGGTTAATTTTCCAGTTAGGATTAGGATTAACATAAGTGTTCTGGCCAGGATTGTCAATAAGTTTAGGTTTAGGGTTAGGGAAATGGGTAGGTTAAATCTAGGTTTGGTGCTAGGTTAAGTTTAGGATTTGGGCTAGGTTTAGAGTGAGACGTAAGGATTGGTCTAGGTTTATGTTAAGGTAAAAGTTAGGCTTTGACTATCTTAGGAATAACGTGAGGGCTAGGGTTACGTGTAGGGCTAGTGTTAGGTTTAGGGTTATGCTTAAGGCTAGTTTTAGGCCTAAAATTAGCTCTATGTTTAGTGTTAGGTTTAGGCCTAGGGTTAGGCCTATGGGTAATGTAAGATCTAGGGTTATGATTAGGGCTAGTTTTAGGGTTAGGGTTATGGCTGGGTCTAGAATTAGGTTTAAGTGTTGGTTAGTTTTAGGTTTGGAGGTAGGTTTAGTGTTAAAGGCAGTTTCAGTGTTTGGGTTAGAGGTAAAGTTAGGGTTACAGCCAGAATTAGGACTAGGTTTAAGTCTAGGGTTTGAGTTAGTTTTTGGGTGAGGTAAAGGTTTTTATTAGGGCTAGGGCTAGGATTTTGTTTAGGTCTAGAGCTAGAGTTCAGGCTAGATTTAGGATTGGTTTAGGTCTATAGATAGTGGTAGGGTTAGGGTTAGGGTTAGGGTTACAAGTAGGGCTAGTGTTAGGGTTTTGTTTAGGGTTAGGGTCAGGTTTAGCCCTAGGGTATATGTTATGTTCAGAATAAGGGTCAGTGTTGGGGTTAGGGTTTGGGATAACATTAGAGCTAGAATGAGATCTAGGGTTAGGGCTATTAATATGGTTAGGATTTGGTTAGCCTAAGCATTAAGGATAGGTCTAGGGTTGCCATTAGGTTTAAGGTTTTGCTCAGGGTAAGGTATAGTGTTAGGGCTAGGGTTAGGTTTATGGTTAGGGTTAAAGCTAGGTTTAGGGCTCAGATTAGGACCTGTTTTTGTGTGAGGTTTAAGGTTAGGGTTAGGGCAATGGCTAATATAAGAACTAGGGTTACAATTAGGGTTAGAGGTAGGGTTAGGTCTAGTGTTAGGGTTAGGTTTAAGATTTGGGTGATACTTATAGCTAGGTTTAGTGTTAGGATATCAGTCAAGTCAGGGTTAGTTTTAGGGTTAGGGTTAAAACCCGAATTAGGGATAGGGTTACTGTTAGGTTTCAGTTTAAGTTTAGGATGGTGTTTAGAGCTAGGATGAGTGTTAGAATATAATCCAGGTTCAGAGTTATTTTTAAGGTTACGATTAGGACTCAAATTAGGGCTAGAGTTAGATCTAGGTGTAGTGCTTGCATTTGTTTTAAGTTAAGGTTATTTTTAGGCCTGTTTCTCGATTTTGTTTTACTGTTATGGCTAGGGTTAGAGCCAGTTTTATGATTAGCTTTAGGGTTGGGGCTAGGGTTAGGGTTAGGTTTAGTGTAACACTAGATTCAAGGATTGGGCTAGGTTTTGTGTTAGGTATAGGTCAAGATTTAGGGGTAGAACTAATGTCAGGTCAAGATTTATATTAAGTGATATTTTTAGGGTTATGTTTATGGCTAGGTCAAATTAAAGTGTTAAGTTTAGGGAAAGGGTCAGAATAAGAGCTGGGGTATTATTAGGGTCAGAGTCAGGCTTCGGGGTTGGGTTAGCTTAAAGTTTAGGTTTAAGCCTCAAATTAGCATTAAGGTTAGAATTAGGGTTAAGGCAATGGATACTGTTAGGTTTAGGTTTCAGGTTAGGTTTAAGATAGTGATAGTTTGAGGATTAGTCTTAGGGTTAGCATTAGGGTTATGGTTATCATTAGGGTAATTTATAAGCTTAGACCTAGGGTTAGGGCTAGGGTTATGGTTAAAATGAGGGCTAGAATTAGGGTTAGGGTCCAGGTTACGGCGAGGTTTACAGTTAGGATTAGGTTTAGGGTTTGAGCTATGATTTTTGCTCTGCCTAAGGGTTATTTAGAGTTTGGTCTAGGTTTATGGTCAGGGTTAGTGTTACAGTTAGGGCGAGGGTTATCATTAGGGTTAGGGTAATAGGTTTAGATGTCAGGTTAAAGATAGGTTCAGGTTTAGGTTAGCCTTAGGTTTAGGTTTAGAATTAGGTTTAGGATTTGAGCTAACTTAGATTTAGGGTTAGGGGTTAGGTTCACTATTAGCTCTAGGATTAGGTTTTGCTTTAGGGTTAGGGTACATTTACCTTTAGGTCTAGTGTTATCATTAGGGTTAAGTTTAGGGTTCAGGTAATGGGTAGGGTTCGAGCTAGGGTTTGGGCTAGGGCTAAGGTTAGGATTAGGGCTGGGGTTAGGGCTATGGTAGGCCTTGGGTTAGTTTTAGGGTTAGGTTAAGTGTAATGGTTAGGGATTGAGCTAGGTTTAGGGCTAAGGTGAGGGTTAGGGTTACAGTCAGGGCTAGGGTAGGGTTAGGGTTAGGTTTAGGGCTAGAGTTAGCATTAGTTTTATGGTTATGGTTAGTGTAATGGGTAGAGTTAGAGCTAGGCTTTGGTCTATGTTTACAGTTAGAATTAGCGCTAAATTTAGTGAGGTTTAGAGTTTTGGCTAGGGTTATATTTAGGGTAAGGTTTAGGGTTTGAGCTAGAGTTAGGGCTAGAACAAGGGTTAGGGTTAGGTTTAGGGTGAGGGCTAGTTTTAGGGTTAGGGTTATGCTTAGGGTTAGTTTTAGGGCTGTAATTATGGCTGTTTTGTGTGAGGTTTAGGGCTTGTGTTAGGTATATGGGTAATGTAAGAGCTACAGTTATGTTTATGGCTATATTTATAGTTCGTCTAGTGTTAGGGTTAGATTTTGGGTTAGGATGATGTTTAGAAATAGGGTTTTTGTTAGGGTAAGTGTCAGGGTTCAGGTTAGGATCATATTTAATGTTAGTCCAGAATGAGGACTAGGGTAGGTTTATGGATAGAGTGAGTGTTTGGTTTGGTTAAGGGATATTGTTAGGGCTAAGGCTAGGGTTATGGCTACGTTAAGGATTACGTTTAGGTCTATTGATAGTGTTAGTGTTAGGTTTAGGGCTAGGGTTACTGGTAAGGCTAGTGTTATGTTTTGGATAAAATTTAGGGTTTAAACCTAGGTTTAGTGTTAGGGTCAGAATAAGGCTCAGGGTTAGGGTTAGGGTTTGGGTTAAATTTACATCTAAAATGAGGGCTAAGGTTAGTATTAGGAATGGAGTTAAGGTTTGGGGTAGGCATAGAATTAGGGTTAGGACTATGTTATCGATAGGGTAAGGGTTTGACTAAGTGTAAGACTTAGGGTTAGAGCTAGGATTAGGACTAGGGATAAGACTAGGATTAGGGCCAGGGTTAGGGTTAGGGTTAAAGTTAGGGTTAAGCTTGAATTATGGCTAGGTTTTGTGTTAGGTTTAGGGCTATGGCTAATTTAAGAACTGGCATTATGATTAGGGCTAGTTTTAGGGTTAGGTATAGAGTGAGGTCTAGTGTTAGGATTAGGTTTAGGGATAGGGTGATGTGTAGAACTAGGGTTAGTGTTAAGGTCAGAGTCAGTGTTAGTATTAGTTCTAGAGTTAGGGTTAGGTCTCAAATTAGGTCTAGGGTTAGAACTAGGTGTAGTGTTAGGTTTTGGTTTAGGTTAAGATTTAGAGTCACTGCTATGGCTCGGTTTTGCTTGAGGGCTAGGGCTAGGTTTAGGGCTAATTTTCAAATTAGCATTAGGGTTAGAGCTAGTGTTAGGGTGTGGTTTAGGCATAGTTTAAGGGTTATATTTAGAGATAGGGTTAGATCTAGGTTTAGGACTGCAGTGAAGGTTAGGGATAGGGTTAGGTCTAGGGTTTGAATTATCATAAGGGATAGTGTAAGAACTAGGGCTAGTGCTAAGGCGAGAGTTACAGTTAGTCTTAGTGTTAGGTTTAGATATAGGGTTAGAATTATGGCTTAATTAGTGCTAGGATTAGAGCTAGGGTTAGTATTATGGCTGAGCCTAGGTTTATGGCTAGGCTTTTGGTTATGCTTATGGACAGATATGATGTTATGGCTAGATTTAGAACTAGGGCAAGGGTTAAAATTAAGTTTAGTTCTATGGTTAGTTAGGGTTAGGTTTAGGATTAAGTCTAAGATTATGGCTAGGATTCGGGCTATATTTTGTTCTAGTCTTAGGGCTTCATTAGTGCTAGGGCTAATGTCAGGTCTAGGTTATGGTTAGAGATAGTTTTAGGGTTAAGCTTATAAGTGTTAGGATTAAATTTATGGATATGGTTAGGTTTAGACTTCAGGTTAGGTTTATGGTAATGTACAGGTTTAGGGTTAGGAATAAATTCAGTGTTATCGTAGGGTTAGGATTAGGATTAGGGTAATGGATAGGGTTACAGCTGGGGTTAGGGCTAGGTTTATTGATAGGATTAAGGCTAGGGTTAGGGTTAGGTTTTGGGTAATGGAAAGGGTTAGGTTTATCGTTAGGATTAGAGTAAGTGTTAGAGCTAGAATTAGGTTTTTGGTTAGGGTTAAAGTTAGTGTTACAGCTCTAATTAGGGATAGGTTTGGGGTTAGATTAGGGCTAGATTTTGGGCTTCAGCTAATGTAAGAACTAAGGTTACGAGTAGAACTTGTTTTAGGGTTAGGGTTAGGGCTAGGTATAGGGTTAGGTTTAGATATAAGTTTTGAGTGATGTTCAGAGCTAGGGTTAGTGTTACGGTCAGAGTCAGGGTCAGGATTTGTTTTAGGGTCAGGTATTGCACTCAAATTAGTGTTAGGTTTAGGGCAAGGTGTTGGTTTAGGGTTTGATTTATGTTAAAGGTTAGGGTTAGGGCTATGGCTTGGTTGTTGATTAGGGTTAGTGCTAGGTTAAGTATAGTCTTAGGATTAGCATTATTATTTCAGGTTGTTTTAGTGAGAGGTTTAGCTTAGGGTTAGGGTTTGATTTAGAGTTAGGCTTAGATATAAGATTAGGGCTAGAGCTAGGGTTAGGGCTAATGTAAAGGCAAGTGATAGGAATATGTTAAGGGATAGTGTTAGCACTAGAAATATGACTAGGGCGAGAGTTAGAGTTAGTCTTAGGGCTAGGGTTAGGTTGGGTTTAGGGGTAAATTAGGGCTAGGATTACGTCTGGCATTTGTATTGGGGTTAGACATAGGTTTAGGTTTGGGGTTAGGTTTTGTTTTAGAGGAAGGGATGGGGTTAGAGCTAGTTTTAGAGTTAGTTTGAAGGTTAGAATTTTGGTTAGGTGTAGGGTTATGGTTTGGTTTAATAATAAGGCTAGGTTTAGGGCTAGGATGTGGGCTCAGGTTTGTTTTAGGGTTATGGCAAGAATTAGGGCTTGGGCTAGTATCAGGTCTAGGCTTACATTAGGGATACATTGAGGGTTAGATTTATGTCTAGGTCTAGTGTAAGTGTTAGGTTTAGGGTAAGGGTCAGGTTTAGAGCTAGGGTTATTATTACAGTTAGAATTAGATTTCAGGTTTGGTTTATGTTAGGGTTTAGGTTTAGACTTGAATTAACATTAGGGTTTGGTTAGGGTAATGATAGGTTTAGGTTTAGGGTTCTTGTTAGGTGTAGGGTAATTGAGAGGATTAGAGTTAGCAAAAGGGTCAGGGTTAGGCCTATGGTTATATTTGTGTTAGGATTGAAGCTTGATTTGTGGTTTGGATGAAGGCTAGGTTTTGTGTTAGGGTTAGGGCAAGTTTTAGAGATAGTGATAATGTCAGGATTTGGGTTACAGCTATGGATAAGTTATATGGTTAGATTCATGGCTAGGTCTAATATTAGGTTTAGGGTAAGGGCCATGTTAAGGGTAAGGTGTATTTTTAGGGTCAGGGTCAGGATTCAGTTTTGTGTTAGGTTAATTATTAGGATTACGCCTCAAATTAGCATTAGGTTTAAAATTAGCCTTAGGTTAATGGATAGGTTTAGGTTTAGGGTTCGTGTTAGGGTTGGAATTTAGAATATTATTAGGGCTAGTGTTAATATCATGATTAGGGCTAGGATTAGGTTTAGGTTTATGGATAGGGCTAGGGTTATATTTAGGGTTCGATTTTGGGTTTTACCTAGGGTTAAGTCTAAGGCGAGTTTTAAGGTTAGCATGAGGGTTAGGCTTAGGATAAGGGATAAGGTTAGGTTAGGGTTAGGGTTACACTTTGGGCTAGATTTATGCCTAGGATTAGGGCTAGGTTTTGTGTTAGGTTTAGAGCTAGTTTTAGTGCTATGGTAAAGTAAGTGTTATGTTTACCATTATGGCTAGGCCTAATGGTAGGTTAGGTTTCAGTTAGCATCAGTTTTATAGCTAGGGTTAGTGTTAATGTCAGGGTCTGTCTTTGGATAAGGGTTAGGGTTAGGGCCAGAGCCAGAATTAGGATTGATTAGGTCTAGAGGTAAGGTTGGTGTTTGGCTTAGGTTAAGTGTTATCATTAGAGCTAGGGCTATGTTTTTGTTTTGGTCTTTGCTAAAGATATGTCTGGATTTAGGATTAGATTTAATCTAGATCTAGTATTAGGGTTATGGGTAGGGCTAGTGTTAGAGTTTGCTTTAGATTGAGGGTCAGAATAAGGGTCAGGGATAGGGTTAGAATTTGGGTTATGGTTATAACAAGAATGAGTGCTAGGGTTAGGACTAGTAATAGGGTTAAATTTTGGGTTAGACTAAGGATTAGTTTTAGGACTAGGGTTAGCTTTAGGGTTGGGGTTTGGCTAGGGTAAAGATAAGATTAGAGCTAAATTAGAGCTAGGGTTCGGGTTAGGTTTAGGGCTAGTTTTAGGGTTAGGGTTAGGGTGAAAGCTAGGGTTAGGTCTCAGATTTGGGCTAGGTTTTAGCTAGCATTAGTTTTAAGATTATCTTTAGTGTATGATCTAGGGTTTTGATTAGAACTAATTTTAGAATTAGGGTTAGGACTAGGTCTCGTGTTAGAGTAAGTTTTAGGTTTAGGGTGATGTTTAGAGGTAGGGTTAGAAAAAAGGAAAGAAAAGAGGTAGGGTTAGTGTTAATGTCAGAGACAGGTTCAAAAGTAGTTTTAGGGTTAAGATTATGAGTAGAATTAGGGCTAGGCTTAGGGCTAGAGGTAAAGTTAGGCTTTGGTTTACATAAAAGTTTAGAGTTACTGTTATTGTTTGTTTTGTTTTAGGGATAAGCCTTTGATTAGGGCTGTTTTAGGATTAGCATTAGGGTAAGGACTAGTGTTAGGGTGAGGTTTAGGTGTAGAATTAGGGTTAGATTTAATGTTAGGTTTAGATCTAGGGTTAGGTCAAGGATTAAGGTCAGGGCTAGTGTTATTCTAGACTATGGCTAGGAATAAGGTTACAGTAAGTGATAGGGTTAGAATTAAGGTTAGGGCTAGGGCGGAGTAGTCTTGAAGCTAGGATTAGTATTAGGTTTAGTATTCGTGGGAGTGTTAGTGTTTGGGTTAGTCCTAGAGTTAAGGTTAGGGCTACAGTTAGTGTTAGGGTTAGGTTTTGGGTTAGGTTTAAGGTAAGCAATGGGGTTATAACTAGGTTTAGGGATAGGGAATATGTTAGAATTAGGGTTATGGTTATGATTAAGGCTAGGTTTTGGTCTGGGACGAGAGCTAGTGTTCGTGTTAGGGTTAGGGCTACGATTAGGGCTAGGGCTAATGACAGTTCTAGTGTTACATATAGGAATATGTTTTTGGTTATGTTTATGGTTAGGTCTAGTGTAAGGGTTAGATTTAGAGTAAGCATCAAGTTTAGTGCTATGTGTATTATTAGGGTCAGTGTACAGCTTATTGTTTGGTTTAGGTTAAGGTTTAGGTTTACTGCTCGAATTAGCATTAGTGTTAGATTTAGGATTAGGATAATGAATAGGCTTAGGATTAGGGTTCAGGTTAGTTTTAGGTCAATGGATAGGTTTAGGGATTGTGATAGGCTTAGGGTTAAGCCTAGGCTTAATATTAGTGTTAGGATTATAGGTAGGGTAATTGATAGAATTAGAACTAGGGTTAGGGCTAGTGTTATGGTTAGGATTAGGGCTAGGTTTAGGGTAGTGGATATAATTAGAGCTATGGTTAGGTCTATGGTTAAGGTTAGGATTAGGGTTAGTGTTAGGTTAGGGTTTGGGATAGGACTTGGGTTATGTTAAGGGTAAAGTTTAGGCTTTGAGCTAGGGTTAGGTCTAAAGCAAGGCTTAGGGTTAGGGTTAGGGCTAGAGTTAGATTTAGGGTTATGCTTAGGGCTATGTTCAGGCCAAGGATTAGGGCTAGATTTTGTGCTAGTTTAGGCCTATTGTTAGGGCCATGGGTACTGTAAGACATAGGGTTATGATTAGGGGTAGTTTTATGGTTAGGGTTATGGCTAGGTGTAGTGTTAGGTCCATGTTTTGGGTGAGTGTCAAGTTTAAAGCTAGGTTCAGTGTTAGAATCAGGGTCAGTTTTTGGGATAAGTTTAGGGTTAGAGTTAGAGCCAGAATTAGCACTAGGTTTAGGTGTAGGAGTAGGGTAAGTATTCGGTTTATGTTAAGAATTATTGTAGGGCTAGTGCTAGGATTTTGTTTAAGCCTAGGGCTAGAGTTATAGCTATATTTAGGGTTAGCTTTGGGTCTAGGTCTTGTGTTCTGCTTAGGTATACGTATAGGTTTACCAGTAGGTCTAGTGTTAGGATTTGGTTTAGGGTTAGGGTCAGGTTTAGACCTAGGGTTACTCTTAGGGTCAGATGAGGGTCAGGGTTAGGTTTAGAGGTAGAATGAGGGCTAGGGTTAAGACTAGTAATATAGTTAGAGTTTAAGTTAGGCTAAGGATTAGGATTAGAACTCAGATTAGCCTTTGGGTTAGGGTTTGGCTTAGTGTAAGTAATAGGGTTAGAGTTAGGGATAGGGCTAGTGTTAGGGTTAGAGTTAGGGCTAGTATTTAGATTAAACTAGGGTTAGGGCTCAGATTAGGGGTAGAATTTGTGTTAGGGTTAGGGCTATGGATAGGACAATGACTAATGTATGAACTAGGGTTTTGATTAAGGCTAGTTTTAGGATTAGGTTAAGTCTAGATGTAGTGTTATTAATGTTATTAATGTAAGGGTGATTTTTAGAGCTAGGATTAGTGTTTCGGTCAGTGTCAGAGTCAGGGTTAGTTTTAGACTTAGTTTTAGGGCTATTTGTATGATTAGCGTTTGATTTAGGTTAAGGGTTAGGATTAGGGCTATGGCTTGGTTTTGGTTTATGGCTAGTGCTATGGATAGGGCCAGTTTTTCGATTAGCATTATGGATATGGGTATTGTTATAGTTTGGTTTAGGCTTATTGTTAAAGTTAAATTTAGAGTTACATTTAGATTTAGACTTAGGCTTAGATCTAGGGTTAGGAATAAGGCTAAAGGTAGAACTAAGACTAGGGCTAGGGCAAGAGTTAGAGTTAGTCTTATGGCTAGGTTTAGGGTTAGGATAGTATTAAATAAAGGCTAGGATTAGCATTAGACTTTGGGTTAGGCCTAGGTTTAGAGCAAGGGTTAGAGTTAGGTTCTGTGTTATGGTTAGGGCTAGGTTTAGGGCAATGGTTAATGTAAGAACTAGGGTTACCATTAGGGTTAATTTCAGTATTAGGATATGTGTTAGATTTAGTGTTAGGGTTAGGTTTAAGGTTTAAGGTTAGGGTGATATGTGTAGCCAGGTATGTTAGGATAGAAGTCAGGGTCAGGTGGAGTGTTAGGGTTAGTGTTAGGACTCGAATTAGGGCTAGGATTACTTTTAGGGTTCAGTTTAAGGTGAGGGTGGTGTTTAGAGCTAGGGTGAGTGTTAGGATATGAGTCAAGGTCAGGGTTGGTGTTAAGGTTAGGATTAGGACTCGAATTAGGGCTAGGGTTAGGTCTAGTTGTAGTGTTAGGGTTTGGTTTAAGTTATGGTTTAGGGTTAAGGCTAAAACTTGGTTTTGTTTTAGTCCTAGGGTTAGATTAGGGCTAGTGTTAGTGTTAGGTTTAGGCTTAGTGATTGGGTGAGGGTTAAATTTGGATATAGGGTTAGATCTAGAGCTAGGGACAGAACTAAGGATAGGGCAAGGGTTATGGCTAGGTTTAGGGTTATGGTAAAGGATAGGGTTAGAACTAGGGATAGGGCTATGGTGAGAGTTAGTCTTAAGGCTAGGGTTATGGTTAGGGTTAGAGATATGGCTCAATTAGGGCTAGGATTAGGGCTAGGTTTAGTGTTTAGTTTAAGCCTAGGGTTAGGGTTTAGAGTTTAGGTGTAGAATTAGGCCAAATTTGGGGTAAGGGATGGCTTTTTAGCTATGTTTAGAGGTAGGGTGAAGATTATAATTAGGATTAGGACTATGATTATTGTTAGCATTATGATAAAGGCTAGGTTTATGGCTAGGATGAGGGCTAGGGTACTTTTTTTTTTAGGGTTAGGGTTACAATTAGTGATAGGGCTAATTTCAGGTCCAGAATTATGTTTAAAGATACTTTTAGGGTTAGGATTATGGGTACGACTATTTGAAGGGTTAGGTTTAGGGTTAGTGTCAGGTTTAGAGCTAGGGTATTATTACTGTCAAGTTCTGAGTTAGGGTTTGGGATAGGTTAAGGTTTAAATTTAGGGCTCGAATTTGCATTAGGGTTATGGTTATGGTTATGGTTATGGTAATGGATAGAGTTAGAAATCAGTTCAGGGCTAGGGTCATGGTTATGATTAGGTCTAGTTTTGGGGTAAGTTAGTGCTAGGGTTAGGGTTATGGCTAATGTAAGTACTAGGGTTAGAATTAGGGTGATGTTTAGGCCACAGGTTAGTGTTATAGTCAGAGTAAGGGTCAGGGTTAGCTTTAGGGTTTGGCTTAAAACTCGAATTAAGGCAGGGGTGAGGTCTAGGTATAGGGTTAGTGTTTGCTCTAGGTTAAGGGTTAGGGTTAGAGCTTTGGATCAATTTAGTTTTAGGGCTAGGGTTAGGGTTAGGGCAAATTTTAGGATTAGTGTTAGGGTTAGGGCTAGTCTTAGAATTAGGCTTAGGCTTTAGTTTAGGGTTAAATTAAGAGTTAGGTTTTTATTTAAGGTTAGTGCTAGGGCTAAGGATAGGGCAAGGGTTAGGACTAGGATTTGGCATAGGGTTAGTTTTATGGGAATGGAGAGGATTAGAATGAGTGATAGGGCCATTGTGAGAGTTAGAGTTATTCTTAGGGCTAGGATTAGGGTTAGGGTTAGGGATAGGGCTAAATTACGGCTAAGGTTATAGTTACAGCTAGGGTTAGAGCTAGTTTTAGAATTAGTATCAGTTTTTGGGTTAGTTTTAGGCTTAGACATCGAGTTAGGGTTAGATTTAAAGTTAGTTTTCAATCTAGTGTTAAAGCTAAAGGTAAGTATAGGGCAATTGTGACAACAAGGGTTAGGGTTAGGGTTAGGGTTACATTTAGGGTAAGGGATGTGATTTTGGCTAGGTTTAGGGCTAGGACAAGGTTAGTATTAGGGTTAGGGCAGAGTTATTGTTAGGGTTATGATTAAGGCTAAGTTTATGGATAGGATAATGTTTAGGGTTTGTGTTAGCATTAGGGATATTTTTAGGGCTAGGGCTAATGTCAGTTCTAGGGTTATAGTTAGGGCTAGATTTAGTGTTAGGTTTATGGCTTGGTCCAGTATAAGGATTAGGTTTAGGGTAAGATTCAGGTTTATATCAAGGGTTATATTTAGGGTCAGGGTCATGTTAAGGGTTTGGGTTATGTTAGGGTTTCAGTTTAAGGTAATGACAGGGTTAGTTTTAGGGTTTAGGTTTGGTTTAGTGTAATGGATAGGGTTAAGATTAGGCCTAGGGTTAGCTTAAGATTAGGGTTACTGATAGGGTAATGGATAGATTTAGACCTAAGTTTAGAGCTAGGGTTATGTATAGGATTAAGGCTAGTTTGGTGTTAGGGTTAGGTTTAAGTTTAGGGTTAAAGCTAGGTTTAGGACTCGGATTAAGACTAGGTTTTGGGTTAGGTTAGGGCTAGTGTTAAGGCTATGGCTAATCTATGAAGTAGGGTTATGTTTAGCACTAGTTATAGGGTTAGGGTTAGGGCTAAGTGTAGTGTTATGTTGAAGATTACAGTGATGATGATGTTTAGAGCCAGGGTTAGTGTTAGGGTCAGGGTTATTTTTCGTGTTAGGGTTAGGACTAGAATTAGAATATGCTTAGGGCTAGGTGTAGGATTAGAATTTGGTTTAGGTTAAGGGTTAGGGTTATGGCTATGACTCGGTTTGTTTTAGGGCTAGAGCTAGGATTAGAGCTAGTTTTAGGATTAGATTTAGCGTTAGTGCTAGTGTTAGGTTTAGGTTTAGGCATAGGGTTCAGGTTAGATTTAGAGTTAGGGTTAAATCTAGGATTATGACCAGGGCTATGAATAGGGCTAGGGTTACACCAAGGATTAGGGCTAGGATTTGTGTTCTAATAAGGGATAGATTTAGAACTAGGGTTAGGTTTAGGGTGAGAATTAGAGTTAGTCTTTGGGCTAGAGTTAGGGTTAGGATTAGAGATAGGGCTAAATTAGGGCTAATATTGGGGCTAGAGTTAGTGTTACGTTTAGGCCTAGGGTGTGGGTTAGGGATACAATTAATTCTATGTTCAGGGCTAGATAAGGGTTATGGTTTGTGTTAGGGTTAGGGACAGGATTAAGGCTAGGCTTAATATCAGGTCTATGGTTAAGGTTAGGAATAGTATTTGAGTTAGGTTTATGGCTAAGTATAGTATAAGGGTTACGTAGGGTAAGAGTCAGGTTTATAGCTAGGGGAATTATTAGGGTCACGCTCAGTTTTACGGTTTGGTTTAGGTTTGAGGTTAGGTTAGGGCTCGAATTAGCATTCGGGTTATGATTACCATAATGATTGGGTTAGGTTTAGGGTTCAGAGTAGCTTTAGGGTAATTGCAAGTTTTGGGGAAAGTGATAGGTTTAGGGTTAAGCCTAGGGGTAGCATTATGGTAAGGGTTATTTTTATGGTAATGGATACAGTTAGAATTAAGTTTAGGGCTAGGGGTATGGTTAGGATTAGGTTTGTGTTAGGGTTAAAGTGACTGTCAGAACTAGGATTAGGTTTAGGATTATGTTTAGTGTAAGGGTTTGGTTTGAGGTATGATTACAGCTAGGCTGAGAGTTAAGTTCAGAGTTAGGTCTAGGGATAGGAGTATGGTAAGTTTTGGGTTAGGGTTGGTGTTAGGTTTAGACCTACTTTTAGTGTTAGGGTCAGAATATGTGTCAGGGTTAGGGTTAGTATTTGAGATAGTGTTAGAGCTAAAATGAAGGCTAGGGTTAAGACTATTAATAGGGTTAGGATTTTGGTTAGTCTGAGGACTATGGATAAGTCTAGGGTTACTCTTAGGTTTAGGATTTCACTTAGGATAAAGGATAGATTTATTCTAGGATTAGGGCTAAGGTTAGGGTTAGAGTTAGAGTTAAAGCTAGATTTAGGGCTCGGTTTAGGGCTAGATATGCATTAGGGTTAGGGCTAGGATTATGGCAATGGCTAATGTAAGAACTAGGGTTTCCATTAGGGTTAGTTTTAGGATTAGGTTTAGGTGTAGTTTGAGTGTTAGTGTTAGGTTTAAGGTTAAGGTGATATTTATAGCTACGGTTCTTGTTAGGATAGGAGTCAGGGTCAGGGTTAGTTTTAGGGTTAGCATCAAGAGTCGAATTAGGGCTATTGTTAATGTCAGTGTTCGGTTTGAGTTTAGGGCAGTGTATATAACTAGGGTGAGTGGATCAAGATTATTTTTAAAGTGAGGCTTAATACTCGAATTAGGGCTAGCTTTAGATCTAGGTGAAGTGTTAGTGTTTGGTTTAAGTTAAGGTTTAGGATAAGGTCTATTGCTCGGTTTTGGTTTACTGCTAGGATTAGGTTTAGGGCTAGTTTATGATTATCCTTTTGGTTAGGGCTAGTGTTAGTGTTAGGCTCAGGCTTAGGTTTAATGTTAGATTTAGAGTTAGGGTTAGGCTGGGACTAACTTGAGGGCAAGTATTGGGGCTAGTGTTAGGTTTATGGTAGCAGATAGGGATAGAACAAGGGATAGGGCTAGGACTACAGCAAGAGTTAGAGTTACTCTTAGGGCTAGCGATAGGATAGGTTTATAGGTAGAGCTAAATTAGGGCTAGGATTAGGGCTAGGTTCTGTGTTTAAGCCTAGGGTTAGGGTTAGGTTTAAATTTAGGGTAAGAGATGATGTTATCAGTAAATTTCGAGGTAGGGTGAGGCTTAGAATTAGGGTTAGGTGTAGGGCTAGAGTTAGGGTTATGATTAAGGATAGTTTTAGGACTAGGATGAGGGCTAGGTGTGTTTTTAGAATTAGGGCTAAGATTAGGGCTAGGGCTAATTTTAGTTCCGGAATTATGATTAAAGATAGTTTTAGGATGAGGTTTATGGTTACATCTAGGCTAAGGATTAGGTGTTGGGTTACAGTCAAGTTTCGTTCTAGGGGTATTATTAGGGTCAAGGTCTGGGTTAGGGTTTGGGATAGGTTAAGGTTTCAAGTTTGGGCTTGAATGAATTTTAGGATTAGGATTAGGGTAATGGTAGGGTTATATTTAGGATTCATGTTAGGTTAAGGATAATGAAATGGTTAGAATTCGAAATAGGGTTAGGTTTATGCCTAGGGCTAGATTTATGGTTAGGATTTGATCTAGGGTTAGGCTTAGGGTTATGGTTAGGGCTAGGGTTATTGTTAGGGTTATCTGTAAGGTTAAAGCTAAGGTAGGGCTTGGATTAGGGCTAGGTTTGTGATAGGTTAGGGCAGTGGCTAATGTAAGAACTAGTGTAATGATTAAGACTAGTTTTATGGTGTAGTTTTAGGGTTATTTTTAGTGTTAAAGTTAAGTTTATAACTAGTGTTACTGTTAGTGTCACTGACAGTGATCGGGTAGGATAATTGTTAGGGTTAAAAGCAGAATTAGGACCAGGGTTAGGTCTAGAGGTAGGGTTAGAGTTTGGTTTAAGTTAAGGGTCATTGTTAAGGCTAGGTCTATTTTGTCTTTAGGACTAAAGCTATAGTTATGGCTAGATTTAGGAGTAGGTTTAGGTCTAGGGCTAGTGTTAGGGGTAGTTTAGATATAAGGTTACCAGTAGGGCTAGTGTTAGGTTTTGGTTTAGGTTTAGGTTTAGATTTAGACCTAAGATTAGTGTTAGGGTCAGAACAATGGTCAGGGATAGGGTTAGGGTTTGGGATTTGGTTACATCTAGGATGAAGGCTAGGGTTAGGACTAGTTATAGAGTTAGGCTTTGGTAAGGCTATGGATTAGTGCTAAGAATATTGTGAGCATTAGGGTGAGGTTTGGCTTAGGGTAAGAACTAGAGTTAAAGCTAGGGTAAAAACTAGAGTTAGGGTTAGGTTTAGGGTTAAAGCTTGTGTTAAACCTTGGATTAGGGCTAGTTTTGTATTAGGGTTAGCGCTAGTGTTATGGTTACAGCTATTGTAAGAATTAGGGTTACTATTAGGGTTAGTTTTAGGGTTAGATTTAGGGCTAGGTCTAGTGTTAGGTTTAGGTTTAAGGTTAGGGTGATGTTTAGAGCTAGGTTTAGTGTTTGGATATGAGTCAGGGTCATGGTTATGTATAGGGTTAAGATTAAGTGTCAAATTAGGGCTAGGGTTAGTGCTGGTGTAGTGTTAGGGTTTGTTCTAGGGTAAGGGTTAGTGTTAGGGGTATGGCTCCATTTTGTTTTAGGGCTTGGGCAGGGTTAGGGCTATTTTAGAATTAGCATTAGGGTTAGAACTAGTTTCAGGGTTAGGCTGAGGCATCGGTTTAGGGTTGGTTTTAGAGATAGGTTTTGATTTAGAGTTAGGCCTAGGGCTAAGAATAGTGCAAGGGTTATGACTAGGATTAGAGCTTGGGTTAGGGTTACAGTAAGTATAGGGTTAGAAGTAGGGATAGGTATTGTCTGAGAATTATAGTTAGACTTAATTTTAGGGTTTGGGTTAGCGTTAGGAATAGGGCTAAATTAGGACTAGGATAAGGGCTAGGTTTAGTGTTAGGGCTAGGGCTAGAGTTAGGGTTATTGTAATAGATTGGGCTAGTGTTAGGGTTCGGGTAAGGGTTAGGGATTAAGCTATGGTTAGGGCTAGTGGAAGTGTTAGTTTTAGTGTTAGGTCTGGGTTAGGGTTACGATTATGGTTATGGTTAGGGTTGGATTTAGGGCTAGGGTCTTCATTAAGGTTAGGGTTAGTTTTAGAGTAATGTATTGGATTAGATGTTAGATTAATTTAAGAGTTAAGGTTAGGTTATGGTTAAATATAGGTTTAGGGATAGGTTTAGTTTTGAATTATGGTAAGGTTTAGGGTTAAGTTTATGGCAAGATTTAGTTTTAGGGTTAGGTTGAGGGTTAGGTTTATGATTAGGGTTAGGGATAGGGTTAGGTTTAGGGCTAGGGTTAATATTAGGGTAGGGTTAGGGTAATTTTAGTGTTAGAACTAGTGTTAGTACTAGGTTTAAGGTTAGGATTAGGGCTAAGATTATGTTTTTGTTTAGGAATAGGGCTTGGGTTATGTTTAGGGTAAGGGTTAGGCTTTGAGCTAGGTTATGTGTAAGGCGAGGGTTAGGGTTAGGGCTACATTTAGGATCATGGTTATGCTTAGGGTAGGTTAGGCCTCAGATTAGGGCTGGGTTTTGTGTTAGGTTTAGGCCCAGGGTTAAGGCTATGTGTAATGACAGATCTAGGGTTCTGATTAGAGCTAGTTTTAGCGTTGGTGTTATGGCTATGTCTAGTTTTAGGTTAAGGTTTTCGGTTAGATTCAAGTGTAGAGCTAGATTTAATGTTAGTGTTAGGGTCAGTGTTCACGTCCAAGTTAGTTTTAAGGTGAAATCCAGAATTAGGACTAGAGTTAGGTCTAGGGATAGGGTTAGTGTTTGCTTTAGGTTAAGGATTATGTTAGGGCTAGGGCTCAGGGTTTTTTTTAGGTCTAGGTCTAGTGTTATGGCTATATTAAGGATTAGTCTTATGTCTAGGGCTAGAGTTAGGGTTAGGTTTAGGTATAAGTTTACTGGTAGGGCTAGTTTTAGAGTTTGCTTTAGGGTGAGGTCAGATTTAGACCAAGGGTTTGTGTTAGGGTAAGGATTTGAGTTAGGGTTAGAGCTAGAATGAGGGCTAGAGTTAGGACTAGTAATAGGATTAGGGTTTGGATTAGGCTATGGATTAGGATTAGGACTGAGGTTAGCATTATGGATAGGGTTTGGCTTAGGGTAAGTGATAGTGTTAGAGCTTGGGATAGGGATAGGTTTAGGGTTAGGGTTAGGGCTAAGGCTAGGTTTAGGTTTAGTTTAGGTTTACTTCTTGTGTTAGGGCTCAGATTAGGGTTGTTTTTTTTTTCTGTTAGCTTAGGGCTATGGCTAATATAAGAACTAAGGTTATGATTAGAGTTAGTATTTGATCTAGATCTAGTGTTAGCGCTCTCTTTAGGATTAGTGTGATATTTAGAACTAACGTTAGTGTTAGAATATAAGTCAGGGTCAGGGTAAATTTTAGGTCAAGGACCTGAATTAGAGCTGGAATGTTATGACTAGATTTAGGGTTAGGGTTTGGTTTAGGTTAACATTTAGGGTTAGGACAATGTCTCGGTTTTGTTTAAGGGATAAGGCTAAGTTTACGGCTGGTTTTAGGATTAGCAATTGTGTTAGGTCTAGTTGTAGGTTTAGGATTAGGTTTAGTTTTAGTGTCAAATGTAGAGTTATGGTTAGATCTAGAGTACGGTCTAGGGCTAGGGTTAGGGCTAAGGTTAGGGCTTGTGTTATGTTTATTGTAATGGATAGGGTTAGAACTAGAAATAGTGCTGGGGGAGAGTTAGAGTTGATCTTAGGCCAAGGTTAGGGGTAGAGGTGTGATTAGGGCTAAATTAGGGCTAGGATTAGGGCTAGGGTTAGTGTTAGGGTTATGCCTCTGGTTAGGGCTAGAGATATGGATAGTGTTGGGGTTAGGTTTAGTGATATGGTTAGGGGCAATGATTGGGTTATACCTAAGTTCAGGTCTAGGTTGAAGGTTAAAATTAGAGGTAGGACAAGAGTTAGGATTAAGGCTAGTTATCTGCCTAAAATGAGGACTAGTGTTTGTGTTAGGGTTAGGACTGGTGCTAATGTCAGGTCTGAATTTATGGTTATGGTTAATTTTAGGGTTAGGTTATGGCTAGGTCTAGTGTAAGGGTTAAGTTTAGGTTAAGGGTCAGGTTTAAAGCTAGGTGTAATATTAGGGTCAGGGTTTGAGTAGGGTTTGGCTTAGGTTAAGACTTAGGGTTAAGGCTTGAATTAGCTTTAGGGATAGGGTTAGGGTGTGGGTTAGGGTAATTGATAGGGTTAGGTTAAGGGTTCTGGTTAGGTTTAGAGTAAGGAATAGGGTTAGTGTTAGCAATAGTGTTAGTGTTAGGCCTAGGATTAGCATTTGAGTTAGGCTTATCTTTAGGGTAATGTATAGGGTTAGAAGTAAGGTTACAGCTAGGGTTAAGGTTACAATTAGTGATAGGGTTAGGTTTAGGCCTAGGGTTAGAGTCAGGGTTAGTTTTGGGATAAGTGTTAGCGTTTGAGCTAGGATCAGGGCTAGTGTGAGGGTTAGGTTTAGAGTGAGGTCTAATGTTAGGTTTAGTGTTAGAGTAATGTTTAGATTAAAGTTAGAATTTGAGTTAGAATTAGGGTTAGGGCGAGGGTTAGGTTTAGGGTTAGATCTAGGCTCATGGTTAGGGTTACAATAGAGTTAGTCTTTACGTTAGGTTTATGGCTAGGATAAGGGCAATGTTTTGTGTGAGGTTTATGGCTATCATTAGGGCTATGGGTAATGTAAGAGCTAAGGATATGGTTATGGCTAGTTTTAGGGTTAGGGTTATGGATAAGTCCAGTGTCCTAGTTAGGTTTGGGGTTAGGATAAGATTTAGATCTAGGGTTTGATTTGGGGTAACTGTCATTGTCGGGTTAGCGATAGGCTTAGGGTGAGGGCCAGATTTATGGCTAGCGTTTGGTCTAGGGATAGAGTTAGTCTTTATGTTAGGTTAATGGTTATTGTTAGGGCTAGTGCTAGGTATTTATTTAGGGCTAAGTCTAGGTTTATGACTCTATTTAAGGTTAGGTTTGGTCAAGTGCTAGTGTTACTGTTAGATTTATGTATAGGTCTACCAGTAGAGGTAGGGGTAGTGTTTGCTTTAGGGTTAGTGTCAGGTTTAGACCTAGGGTTAGTGTTATGTTCAGAATAAGGGACATGGTTAGAGTTAGGGTTAGAGCTAGAATGAGGGCTAGGATTAGGACTAGTAATAAAGATATGGTTTGGGGTAGGGTTAGTGAGATTTAGGCCTAGGTTTAGTGCTAGGGTTAGGGTTAGCATTAGAGTTAGTGTAAGGTATGATGTTACAGCTATGTTTGGTGCTAGGATAACTGATAAATTTAGGGTAAGGGCTAGGGTTAAAATTAGGGTTAGGATTAAGTCTAGGCTTAGAACTAGGATTAAAGATAGGGATAGGGCTAATGTCAGGTCTAGGTTTTAGGTTAGGGTAGGCTTAGGGATAGGGCCATGGTTTGAAAAACCAGCCTCTATCTCAGAGCAAAGCATGTCCAAGAAAGGGACATGGCCTTTGTCTTGGAAAAACCCACAAAGCACTCCTTGGCACATTCCCACCCTGCTAAGTTGTTTATCTACAAATAACAGGAGAGATCTGCTGCACCATGTGTCCCTGACTCAGTCAGGCTAGGTGGGGATTCATAGCAGCCCCCTAGTAGCCACCAATCAGCATGAGACAGGGAAATACCTGGGATGTCAGATAACCCTTCCAGGAGTTTATGTTGGTTAATAACAAGTTGGGAAAATCTTGTAGTTCAGCACGTACACCCCTCTTGGCTTAAACCAATCAGTTCAAATGAATACCCCTTTTGTACTGACCAATCACCCCGCCAGTGAATGTGCTAATCATGTTTTAGAGATGTTTAGGGTTAGGGTTAATGTTAGTGTTACGGTTAGGGTTAGGGTTACTGTTAGGTTTAGGATTAGTGTTAAGGTTAGGGTTAGGTTTAGTGTTAGGGTTAGTTTTATAGTTAGGGTTAGAGTTAGGTAAGGGTTAGGTTTAGGGTAAGGTTCGGGTTAGGGTTGTGATTTGGTTTAGGGTTTGTGTTAGGGTTAGAAATAGGATTAGTCTTTGTGTTAGGTTTAGGGTTAGGATGTTCATTTGTGTTAGGATTACTGTTAGGTTTATGGTTAGGGTTCATGTTAGGGTTAGGCTAGGTATAATATTAGGGTTAGGTGTAAATTTTTGCTTAGGGTTACAGTTAGTGTTACAGCTAGGGTTAGGTTTAGGGTTAGTATTAGTGTTTCGCTTAGGGTTACAGTTAAGTTTAGGGTTTGTTTAAGGGTTATGGTTATAGTTAGTGTTAGGGTTAGGGTTAGGTTTAGGGTTAGTGTTAGAGTTAGTGTTAGTTTTAGGGTTAGGGTTAGGGTTACTGTTAGGGTTAGGGTTACTGTTAGACTTAAAGTTAGAGTTAGGTTTAGGGTTAGTGTTAGGGCCAGGCTTACAGTTAAGCTTAGGGTTAGGTTTTGACATTGCTTTAGTGTTAATATTGGGGTTAATGTTACGGTTAGTGCTAGGGTTAGTTTTAGGGTTTGTGTTAGGGTTAGGTTTATGGTTACGGTTAGGATTAGGGTAAGGTTTTAGGTTGTGGTTAGGATTAGTGTTAGTTTTAGTGTTAGGATTAGGTTTAGTGATATGGATAGGGTTAGATTAGGGTTACTGTTAGGGTTCACATTAGGTTTAGGGTTGGTTAGGGTTAGTGTTAGGGTTACGGTTAGGTTTAGTTTTAGTGCTAAGGTTAGGAATAGTGCTAGTAATAGAGTTAGGGTTAGAGTTAGGATTAGTGTTAGGGTTAGGTTCATATTAGGGTTAAGGTTTGTTGTAGGGTTACGATTAGGGTTAGCGTCAGTGTTAGGGTTATGTTTAGGATTAGGGTTAGTGTTAGGTTTAGGGTTAGGGTTAGGGTTAGTTTTAGTGATTTGGTTATCTTAGATATAGGGTTAATGTTATGTTTATGATCAGAGTTAGGGTTAGGGATAGTGTTACGGTTAGTGTTAGGGTTCATGTTAAGGTTAGGGTTAGTGTTAAGTTTAGTGTTAAGTTTATGGTTAGTGTTAGGGTATGGGTTAGGTTTAGGGTTAGGTAAGAGTTAGGGTTAGGGTTGTGGTTTGGGTTAGGGTTTGTGTTAAGTTTAGGGTTAGGGTTTGTGTTCAGATTAGGGTTAGGGTGTGGGTTTTAGTTAGGGTTAGAGTTAGGGTTCAGGTCAGGGTTCTTGTTAGGGTTAGGGCTAGGTTTATTGTTAGGGTTACATGTAAATTTTCAGTTAGCATTTGGTTAGTTTTACAGTAAGAGTTAGGGTTCGGTCAAGGATTAGTGTTTTGCTTAGGATTAGAGTTTGGTTTAGGGTTTGTATTAGTGTTAGGAGTAGGGTTAGGGTTAGGGTGAGATTTAGGTTTAGGTTTAGGGTTAGGCTTAGGGTTAGGGTTAGTGTTAGAGTTAAAGTAATGGTTAGGATTAGGGTTAGTGTCAAAGTTAGGGTTAGGCATGGGGTTGCGGTTAGGTTTATCTTAAACTAAAGCATGAAAAAAATAATATATCAAAGAGCACATTAGGAGAAAACAGGGAAATATGCACATACTGAAATACCTCCCCCAATTATTTGGTCAGATTTCTTTGATACTTCACAGGATTCATCTCTTAGCTTGCCCCACTGGGCTCCTTTATTTGGGGAATACTCTTATCAATGGTTTTCTAAACAGGTTTGGTTCTATTTTTTATTAGATTAGGGCTAGATTTACAGCTAATATTTTGTTAGATTTAGTTTTGTTCAAATTTCTTTGATACTGGGCAGCATTCAACTTTGAACTATCCTTCTATATTCTTTAGGTTTGGACCTCTTACATCAAGGTTTTTCTCTCCTGAACAGTTTGTAATTTAAGTTTTAATTTCATTTTGACCTATGCATGTAAATGGAAATGGAGCTGGAAATCCAACAGGGTTGGTGCTAGCTACTTCAAACCTCACACACTCAATCAGTTTTCTATGGGCATTCTCTGGATTATTCCTTGTAAAAGTAGCCCTAAGCTGAAGCATGCAAAGCAACTTTATGTGAGAGCACTTTAGGAGAAATCAGGGAAATATGCATGTACTGAACTACCTCCCCAATTATTTGGTCAGACTTCCTTGATATTCTGAAAGATTCATCTGTTCACTTACCCAACTTGGCTCCCCAAGTGTGGGACTTCTGGGATTAAAGGGACTCTAAACAGGTTAAAGATAGTGTTAGGGTTAGTGTTAGGATCAGGATTAGACCTATTGTTAAGATAAGAGTTACTTTTGTTTTTTTCAAATTTCTATAATTCTGTGTAGGATTCATCTTTTATTTTTATTTTGACTATACTCCAAATGTTTGGGCCTCCTACATAAAGGGTTTGCTTTCAGGAACAGTTTCAATTTTCATGTTTCCCTTCTTTATTTCCATGTAGGGGTGAATGAAGTAAAGCTGGAAATCAAACAGTGTTTGGGCTAGCTGCTTGAATAATCCCACACTCCATCAATTTTCAGTGAGCATAATCTGGTGTTTGCCATGGAAGTAGTCATAAGATGAAGTAGAAAGTAACAGCTTTATCTCTGGGTGCATTAGGAGCAAGCAGAATAAACATGTAATGAAAGAGCTTCAAATATTTTTGGCTGGATTAATTTGATACTGTACAGGATTCATCCTTGACCTAGCCTTAGTAGGCTCACCAAGTTTGGGCCTTCAAGTTTCAGTGGTTCAATGTCAGGAACAGTTTGAATTCTTAGGTTTCACTTAATTAGGGACTATAGGTGTGAATGCAATGGAGCTGGAAATAAAACAGTGTTGCTGCTAGCTGCATGAAACTTCACACACTCAATCAGCCCTGTGTGGGCAGTCTTTAGTTTTTCTTTGTGAAATTACCTTAAGCTGAAGCATGAAAAACAATTGATCTATGAGCACTTTAAGAAAAAAAAAAAAAAAAACAGGAAAATATGAATGTACTAAAACACCTCCCCCAATTTTCATCAATGTTCTTTGATACTGCACAAGATTCATCTGTTAAGTTGTCCCTGTAGACTCCCCAAGTTTGGGACTTCTATGATCATAGATACTCTAAACAGGTTAGAATTAGTTTAGGGTTGGGTTAGATACAGTGTTAGAGTGATTTTTGTTCAACTTCATTTGATATTTGGCATAATTTGATTTTTACATAACCTCACTATTTTCCCCAGGTCTGGGCCCTATCCCTTCAATGGTTTGCTCTCAGGAAGAGTTTGTATTTGAAGGTTTCCTTCATTTTGACCTATACGGGTAAATGGAAATGGAACTTGAAATCAAACAGGGTTGGTGCTCGCTGCTTAAAACTGCACACACTCATTCAGTTCTATGTGGGCACTCTGGTTTCTTCCTTGTGAAAGTTTCCCAAAGCTGAAGCATGCAAAAACATCTTTATCCAAAAGTATTGTTGGAGATAACAGGGAAATATACATGTACTGATCTACCTCCCCAAATTATTTGGTCAGATTTCTTTGATACTCCCTTATCCTAACAGAAACACTAGCCCTAGTCTGAGTCTTAAACCTAGATGTAAACCTAACTTTAATGCTAGCCCTAACCCTACCTCTAACTATATCACTTACCCTAAGCCAAACTATACCCATAATGAAAAACTTAGTCTTAATTCTAATCCATAGCCTAATCCAAACCCTAACCCTATTACTAATCCTAACCCTAGTCCTCATTAGCTCTACACCTAACTCAAATCATGACCCTAACACAAACCCTTGGTCTAAATCTGACCCTAACCTTAAACCAGACACTAAAACTAGCTCTACCAGTAAACTTATACCTATACCTAAGCCTAACAGTAGCCCTAGACCTAAGCCTAATCCTCAATATAGCCATAATTCTAGACCTAGACCTAAAAAATCCCTGAGTGCTAGCCCTAACATAATCCTTTACCTAAAGCAAACACTAACCCTATCCCTAGACCTAAACCTAGTCATAATTCTGGCTTTCACCCTAAACCTAACTCTAACCTAAACACTGAACTTATCACTAACACTAAACCTAGCTCTAAACCTGAACCTAACCCAAACCTTAAAACTAACACTAGACATAGCCATAACACTAACCCTAAAATTAGCTCTAATCAGAACCCTAGATCTTACATTACACATAGCCTTAACCCTGGGCCTAAACCTAACACAAAACCTAGCACTATTCTGAGACCTAAACTTACCCTAAAAATAACCATAATCCTAAATGTAGCAATAACACAAACCCTAGCCTTAGACATAACCCTAGCTCAAAGTCTAAACCTTAGCCTAAACAAAATCGTAGGCCTATTCGTAAACATAAACCTAACCCTAGCCTTATTCCTGAACTTAACCCTAGTAATAACCCTTGCTCTAAACCTAACATTACCCTAACCCTAACCCTAACCCTAATAATAACTTTAGCCCTTGCCATAAACTTAACCCTAAACCATACCAAAAATAAAAACTAAACCTACACCTGAACCTAAATTTAACCATAATCTAAACTTAACCCTAAACCTAATCTTACATCTAATCCAATACATTACTCTAAAAGTAGCCCTAATCCTAAAGAAAACCCTAGCCCTAACCCCAACCCTAACCATAGTCATAACCATAACCCTAATCTAGACCTAACACTAAACCTAACACTCCCCCTAGCCCTAACTGTAGCTTAAACCCTAACCCTTACACTAAACCTAACCCTAGCCCTAGCCCTAAACATAACCCTAACTCTAGCCCTAAACCTAATATTAAACCTAGCCCTAATCCTAGCCCTAATATAGACCTATTCCTAACCCTATCTCTTACACTAGAATTAAGATTAACTATAATTCTCACACAAGACCTATCCCTATTCTAACCCTACACCTTACCGTAACCCTAATGCAAGCCCTAACTCTAGTCATAACACTTGCCCTAGCATAGAATTCTAGATCAAAACCTATCTTTAAAACTAACTCTATCCTTTACCGTAACCCTAACCCACCCCCTAAACCTTGTCATAATCCTTAGCCCTATTACTAACCTATCTCTAAAACTAACCCTAAACTGAGTCCTCAGTCTAACCCTAAAATTAGCTCTAACCCTAATGCTATTCCTAAAGGTAGCCCTAACCCTAGCCCTAGCCCTAAAACAAAACTGAGCCATATGCCTAACACTAACCCTTAGCCTAGGCCAAACCCTAACCCTACACCAGCTCTAACCCTAGCCCTAATTTGAAACCTAAACCTAACCCTAAACCTAACCATGACCCTGAATCAAATCCAAACCTTAAACCTAGCTCTAAACATCACCCTAAACTTAAACCTAACCCTAACAATAGGCCTAGCCCTTAACTTAACCATAAAACTAACCTTAATCGTAACCCTATTTCTTACAATAGCCTTAACCATAACACTAGCCCTAAACTTAATACAAAATTAGTCCTAATCCAAGTCCTAACACGAGCTTTAACCATAAACCTAACTCTAACCCTAGTCCTAACCTTAGCTCAAATCCTATTGCTTACCCTAAGCCAAACCCTCACTCTAATGTTAACCGTATTCTTTGCACTAATCCTTAGCCTAACCAAAACCTGACTCTATAACTAGTTCTAACCCTAGCCTTCATTCTATATATAACCATAAACCGAACCCTAACCCTAACCCTGACCATTATTCTGACTTTAACACAAATCTTAGCTCTAAATCTAAACCTAACCCTAAACTGAACGTTAACACTAGCCCTACTGGTAACCTTACACCTAAACCTAAACCTAACACTAGCCCTAGACCTAACCTAATCCAAAATCTAGCCATAACTATAGCTCTAGACCTAAAGACAAACTAGAAGTAGCCTTAACAATAACCCTTAACCTAACCCAAACTCTAACCCTACCTCTAGATCTCACCCGAGTCCTAATTCATCGTTAACCCTAACCATTACCATACCTGAACACTGTCCTTGACACTAACACTAACCCTAGCACTAAACTTCACCCTAACCCTAAAACTAACCCTGAAACTACATCTAGCCCTAACATTAACCATAAAACTAGTCTTAATCATTACACTATTTCTTACATTAGCCATAGCTCTAACCTATCACAAAACCTTGCCCTAATCCAAGCCCTACCTTAGCATTAAACCTAAAGCTATTCTTAACAATAACCCTAGACCTAACTATAAACCTAAGCATAAACATAGGCTTAATCCTAACCATAACCCTAGCCCTAACCCTAACCTTAACCCTATTCATTACCCTAAGATAACTGTAATGCTTATGCTAATCCTAGGTGCAAACCTAATCCTAGCACTAGCCTTAATCCTATCTATAACCTAAACCTAACCTGAACCCTAAATCTAACTGTGTCCTTACTGAATCCCTAAATATAAGACTAATTTGACCCCTAAACATAAACCTTAACATAACCCCAACTCTAAACTTAACCCTGACTCTAATAATACCGATAGCTCTAAACCTGACCATAACAAGAAACCTAAATTTTACAATAATCCTAGCCATAAACCTAACCCTGAAACTCTCCCTAACAGTACCCTAGACATGACATTAGCCTTAGCTGTAATCTAGCCCTAAATCTAATACAAAACTTATGGCACATCCTAGCAAGGAACCTCACCTTAATCATAACCATAACCCTAACCTTAACCCTAATTTTCATCCTAGTCCTAGCACTAGCTATAAGGCCATCCTTTACCCTAAACCTAACCTAATGCTAAACCTAACACTAAACCTAGCCCTAACCCTAGGCCTAACCCTAACACTAACCCTAGTACTAAACCAAGCTCTAATTAGCCCTATCCCTAACCCTAAGCCTAGTCCTAAGACTAACTCTAACTCTCACACTAACCCTATACCTAGTTGTAACCTTATCCCTTACCATCACCATATACCTAGCTCTAAACGTACCCCTACCCTAGACCTATAGTTAGCACTATCACAAAACCTAGATCTAAACCTAACTCTAAACTTAAGCCTAACCCTAATTCTAAACCTATCCATAACTCTACTCTTATCCCTAATCCTTAACCTAAGCCTAAATCTAACACTTACAATAGCCCTAACCCTAAGGCTAATCATAAAACTAGCCCTAACCCTAACCCTAGCCATAAAACAAAACCAAGTCATAGCCCTAACCTTAACCCTTAACCAAAAACAAATCATAACCCTACACCTAGCCCTAAACCTATCACTAATTATAGTCTAACCCTAACCCGAAAACTAACCCTGACCCTGACACTGACCCTAACACTAACCCTGGCTCTAAACATCATCATCACCACAAACCTAACCTTAACACTAGACCTAGATCAAACTCTAAACCTATAACTAGCTGTAGTCATAAACCTGATTCATACATTAGCGGTAGCCTTAACCCTAACCCTAACCTAACCCAAAACCTAGCCTTAATCTTAGTCCTAAATCTAACTTTAACCATAAACTTAAACCTAACCCTAACCCAAACATTAGCCCTAATCTTATACATAAATCTAGCCCTAACCTCAGGGCTAACCCTATACATTACCCTAACAATAACCCTAACCCTTCTGATAACACTAGGCCTAACCCTAACACTATACATTACAGTAACCCTAAATTTAAAACTAATTCGAGCCCTGCACCTAATCACTAACTTAACCCAAACGCTAATCCTGACCCTGATTCTAAAAATAACCCTAGATCTAAATCTGACCCTAACCAAAACCTAACCCTTACAGTGGACCAAGCCATAAACCTAACACTAAATCTATCCCTAACTGTAACCCAAGACCTAACATTAGCCATAGCCCTAATAGACTATCCTTAACCCTAAAACAAATCCTAGTCTTCATTTTAGCCCTAAACATAGCCTTAATAATAACCCCAACTATAACCCTAATTTTAACCCTAATACAAACCCTTGCCCTTGCCCTAAGTCTAGCTATTACCACATCCCTTAGCCTAAATTAAACCCTAACTCTAACCCTAACCCTAGTGGCAACCCTTGCCTTATCCTTAGCCCTAGCACTAACCCTAGATCAAAATCTAACTCTAAATCTAACCCTAACTTGATGCATAAGCCTAATCTTAAAACTAGCCTTAACCCTAGCCCTAACATAACCCTAGCCATAATTTAGCCCTATTCGTTAACCTAACCCTAACCTTATCCCTAAGACTAACTCTCTGATACTAGCCCTATCACTCATTCTAACCCTATCCCTTACCATAAACCTAACCCTAGCCCTAACCATAGTGCTAATCCTTTCTCAATACTTATCCCTAGCACTAACATTAGGCAAAAAGTAACTCTAAAACAAGCCTTAACTGAAGCCTAAGTCTAAACCTAACACTAGCCCAAACCATAACACTAATCCTAAAATGAGCCCTAACACTAGCCCTAGCCCTAAAACAAAACTGAGCGATAGTTCTAACCCTAAACATTAACCTAAACCAAACCCTAACCTTACACCTAGATATAAACCTAGACTTATTTGATTTGGAAGCCAAACCCTAAAACTAACCCAGAACCTGACACTGATCCTAACACTTCTAGCTCTAAATATCCCCATGTCTGTAAACCTAACCCTAACACTAAACCTAGCACTCAAACCCTAAAACTAGCCCTAAACTTAAACTTAGTACTTACATTAGCTCTAACCCTAACTCTAGCTCCAACATAACCCCAAACCTAGCCATAATCAGAGACCTAACCCTAGCTTTAAACCTAACGTAACCCTAACACTAGTCTTAATTGTAACCATAACTTTAGCCTTAAACTGATCTCTAACTCTATCCATTAACACAACGATAACCCAAACATTAATGTTAACCCTAAACACAAATCTAACCCTATCCTGATTCGTAATTGTTCCACTAGCCTAAACCTAACCAGAATCCTATACCTAACCCTATCATTACAATAACGCTAATCCTAAAACTAATTCAAGCCCAAAATTGAAACCTTAACCTACCTCAAACCTTAACTCAGACCTTGACCCTAATAAATCCCCTAGATCTAAACTTGACCATAACCCAACACCTAAACCTTAGCCTAGACTTAGCCATAAACCTTAATCTAAAATTATCTTTAACCATAATCCTGGACCTGAAATTAGCCCTAGCCCTAATCCTAGACCTAAACCTATAAACACACCTAGCCCTCATTCTTGTCCTAAATCTAGCCTTAATCATAACCCTATCTCTAGCCCTATACCTAACCCTAATTCTAACCCTCACCCTACCTCTAAATCTACCCCAAATTTAAACCAAACCCTAACCCTAACCATAGGCTTAAGCTAAACACAAAACCTAGCCCTAATCCTAGCGCTAATTTAGCTCTATCTCTAACCCTACCCTAACCGTAGCCCTAAGACCAACTCTAATTCTTGCCCTAGCCCTAGTTTTATCCCTATCTGCTACCATAAAACTAACACTAGCCCTAACAGTTGCTCGAAAGTTAGTCCCATCCCTAATCATAACTCTAAATCTAACCTTAAATCTAAGCCTAAGCCGAACACTAACAGTAGCCCTAACACTAATGATAATAGTAAAACTAGCCCTAACCCAATCCTAGCAGTAAACCAAAACGGATAAATAGTCTTAACCCTAAACCTTAACTTAAACCAAAAACTAACACTACACTTAGACATAAACCTAGCTCTAATTTGAGTCCTAAGCCAGACCTTGAAACTAACCCTGACATTGACTCATATGCTAACACTCAACCTAGATATAAACACTGCCCTAAACTCAAGCCGAACATTAACATTAACAATAGCCATAATTCGACTCTTAACGCTAACCCTAAAACTAACCCTGACCCTGACTCCTATCCTAACAAGAACCGTAGCTATAAATATCACCTTAACCTTAAACCTAACACTAACACTCAAACTACACCTAAACCTAACCCTAAAACTAACCCTAATGGAAACACTAGTTCTTACATTAGCCATTGCCCTAATCCTAGCCCTAACCCGAATACAAATCTAGCCCTAAACCTAGCTTTAACTCTAACTCTAACACTAACCTTAGCCCTAATCCTAGATCTAAATCAATCCCTTACCCTAAGCAAAATCCTAAACTGAAGAGTAACCCTAGACCTATCTCTAGTCTTTAAACTAACCAAAACCCTAACCCTATTAATAGTCCTAACCCTAGCCTTTGTTTTAGCTCTAACACAATCCCAAACACTAACCCTAACCCTGATCCTTATTCTGACCCTAACACGAAACCTAGGTCTAACCCTAATACCAACCCTAACCCAAAATTTACCATAATCCTATCCCTAGACCTAATTCTAATCCGAACTCTCAGCCTAGCACTAACCATAGCTCAGAACCTAACCCTTATGCTAAACAAAACCCTAAACCTAATCCTAGTTCTAACCCTCACCTTAACCCTAGCACAAGACCTAATTTTAACTATAACCCTAGCCCTAACTTTAACTCTAACTGTATCCATTACCCTAAACATAACCCTTACCATAATTCTAACCCTAGGCTTAACCCTAACCCTATCGCTTTCCACAAACCTTTCAATTAGCCTAACCTACCCTGAACCCTATACCTAATCCAATTATTACACTAACCCTAATCCAAATGCTAATTTGATCCCTAACCCTAACCTCAAACGTAAACAAACCCTAATAGTAACCGTGACCGTAATAATTCCCCTAGCTATAAACCTGACTCTTACCCTACCTAAGCCTTACACTAGACCTAGCCATAAAACTAACCCTAAAACTATTCCTAACTTTAATCCTAGACGTGATATTAACCCTAGCCATAATCCTAGCCCTTACCCTAACACAAACCCTATCCCTTATCCTAGCCCTATGCATAGCCTAATTTTATCCCTAACCCAAACCTTAGGCCTAAACCTAACACTAACCCTAGCCCAAATCTTAGCCCTAATTTAGCCCTATCCGTAACCCTAACCCTAATCCTAGCCCAAAGACTAACTCTAACTCTAAGTCTCACCTAACCCTAGTTCCAACCCTATCCCTTACTAGAACACTAATCCTGGCCCTAACCCTTGGTCTAACCCTAGCCCTATTCATGGCCCTGGCCATAACCTTAGACATCACCATAACTGTAAATCTAACCCTAACCCTAAGCCTAAACCTAAACCCAAATGTAACACTAGCCCTAATGCTAATGCTAATCCTAAAATTAGCCCTAACACTAACCCTACAACTAAAACAAAACCAAGCCATAGCCGTAATCCAAACCCTTATCCTAAACCAAACCCTAAACCTACACCTATGCCTAAACATAACCTAACTCTAGTCCTAACCCTAACCCGAAAACTAACCCTGACCCTGACTCTAACACTAACCCTGGCTCTAAACACCATGATCACTGTAAACCTCAACCTAACACTAGACATAGCCCTAACCCTAACACCATAACTAGCGCTAATCATAACCCTGCTTCATACACTAGCCATAGCCTTAACCAGAGCCCTAAACTAAACCCAAAACCTATCTTTAAACCGAGAAGTAAACCTAGCCTTAACCCTAAACTTAAACCTAAGCCTAAACCAAAACTAGCCCTAATCCTATACATAACCCTAGCCCTTACCTTAGGTCTAAACCTATCCATTACACTAACAATAACCCTAACTCTTAAGCTAACCATAGGTCTAACCCTAACCCTATCTATTACACCAAACCAAATCTAAATCCTAAAACTAATGTTGTCATTACGCTAAACCAAAACCCTAACATAACCCAAATCCTAAACCTGACACTGATCCTAAATATAACCCTAGATATAAACCAGAATCTTAACCTAAACCTAATCCTTACACTGGATGAAGCCATAAACCTAACACTAAATCTAGCCCTAACTATAACTCTAGACCTGACATTAGCCCTAGCCATAATATTATATGGAACCATAACACAAACCCTCAACCTCATCCTAGCCATGAACCTAGCCTTAATCATAATCCTAACCTTAATTCTAGACCTAACCCTAATACTAACCCTTGCCATAGCCCTAAACCTAGCTAAAAGCACATACCTTACCCTAATTGTAAGCCTTACTCTAAACCTCACCCTTTTATCACAACTGTCCTATCCTTAGCCCTAGCTTTAACACTAGATTGAAACCTAACTTTAAATCTAACCCTAACTCGATGCATAAGCCAAAAATTGCCCAAACCCTGATGCTAATTCTAAAACTAGCTCTAACCCTATACCTAACATTAACCCTAGCCATAATTTAGCCCTATCCCTAAACCTAACTCTAACCCTAGCCCTAAGAATATCTCTAACTCTCACACTGGACCTATCACTCATTCTAATCCTATCCCTTCCCATAAACCTAACCCTATCCCAAATTCAAGTCCTAACCCTTTCCCTATCCTTAGCCCTAGCACTAAACTTAGATAACAACCTAACTCTAAATTTAACCCTATACCGAAGCCTAAGCCTAAATCTAAGACTAGCCCTAATCCTAACAATAATCCTAAAAATTTAATTAACCCTAATCCTAGCCCTAAAACCAAACCAAGCCAAAGCTCTAACCATAACCCTTAAATAAAACCAACCCCTAACCCTACACCTAGCCCTAAACCCAGCCCTAATTCGAGTTTTAAGCCAAACCCTAAAACTAACCCTGACCCTTTCTCTGACCATAACACTAACCCGAGGTCTAAACATCACCCTAAACATAAACCTAAACCTAACAGTAAACCAGTAAACCTAGCCCTAAAACACTAAAATTATCCATAAGCATGACCCTAGTACTTACCTTAGCCCTAAACCTAACCCTAGCACTAACTTAACCCAAAACCTAGCCCTAATCATAACCATAACCTGAGCCCTAAACTGATTTCTAACTCTATCCATTACCATAACAATAACCCTAAACCTAATGCTAATTCAAGCCCTAAGTTTAAACCTTAACATATCCCCAACCCTAACCCAGAACTTGACCCTAATAATACCCCTAGCTCTAAACCTGATGCTAACCCTAAACTTAACCCTCACACTAGACGTACCCATAATCCTTATCCTAAAACTATCTTTAACCATAATTCTGGACCTGAAATTAGCCCTCACACTAATCCTAGCCTTAACCCTAAAAAAAAAAAAAAAATCGCAAGCCCTCATCCTAGTCCTAAACCTAGGCTTAATCATAAGCCTTACCATAACCACAGCCTAACCATAATTATAACACTCAACCTATTTCTAAAGCTAGCTGTAAAGCCATCCATTACCAAAAACATTGCCCAAATGCTAAACCTTAACTCTAAACGCTAACACTAAACTCTAACCCTAACCCTAACACTAACCCTAAATCTAGGCTTAAACTAAACACTAAACGTAGCCCTAATACTAGCCTAATTTAGCCCTATCTATAACCCTAACCCTAACCCTAACCCTAGTCCTAAGACTAACTCTCGCCATAGCTCTATCCCTAGTTCTAACCATATCCCTTATCATAACCCTAAACCTAGCCATAACTCTTGCCCTACCCTTAGTTCTAGCCTTCACCCTAGGTCTAAACCTAATTCCAAATTTAACCCTAACACTAAACCTAAGCCTAACACTAACACTAGCCCTAACCCTAACCATAGGACTAAATCAAAAAACCCTAACTCTAAACCTTTACTTAAACCAAACTATAACACTACTACTAGACCCAACCCTAGCCCTAGTTTGAATCCTAACCCAGACCCTAAAACCAACCCTGATGCTGACTCATATCCTAACACTCACCCTAGCTGTAAACACCACCCTCACCTTAAACTGAACCCTAATGGTAAACCTAGCCGTAATTTGAGAACTAACTCTAACCCTCAAACTAAGCCTGACCCTGATTCCTATTCTAACATGAACTATAGCTAAAAATATCACCCTAACCTTAAACATAACCCTAACACTAAACCTAAACCATAACCTAACAATAAAACTAACCCTAATGGTAACCCTAGTTCTTACACTACCCATTGCCCTACCCCTAGCCCTAACCCTAACACAAAACCTATGCCTAATCCGATTCCTAAACCCAGCTTTAACCCTAACTCTATCCATAATCTAGCTCTAAACCAATCCCTTAATTAAGCAAAACATTAAACCTAAGGGTAACCCTAGACCTATCCCTTATCCTTAGGCTAACCAAAACACTAAACTTATTAATAGCCCTTACCCTTGCCCTCATTCTAGATCTAAACCTATCCAAAACCCTAACACTAACCCTGACCCTTCTAATGACCTTACCATTAATCTTAGGTCTAATCCTAACCATAACCCTAAACCAAAACCTACGGAAATCCTATCCCTAGACCTAATCCTGAACCTAACACTGAGCCTAGTGCTAACTATAGCTCAGAACCTAACCCTTACACTAAACATAACCTTAACCTAACCCTAGTTCTAACCCTCACCCTAACCCTAAATCAAGACCTAATTCTCTCCATAACCCATGCCCTAAACTTAAGTCTAGTGTATCATTAACCTAAACATAATCCTTACCCTAATGTTAACCCTAGGCCTAACCCTAAACATATCACTATCCCCAAACTTATCAATTATCCTATACCTACAGTGAACCTTAGACCTAATACAATCATTACCCTAACCCTAACTCTAATGATAATTCGAGCCCTAAACCTAAACTCAAACCTAAAGCTAACCATAACACTAACACTGACCCTAATAATTCCCCTAGCTCTAAACCTCACTCTTACCCTATACCTAACCCTTATACTAGAATTAGCCATAAAACTAACCCCAAAACTATCCCTAAGCATAAACCTAGGCCTGATATTAGCCCTAGTCATGATACTAGCCCTAACCCTAACAAAAAACCTAGCCCTATCCTAGCACTAAACATAGCCTTAATTATAATTCTAACCATAACCATAGGCCTAACTCTAACACTACCCCTAGCCCTAATCTTAGATCTAATTTAGTCCTATCCCTAACCTTAACCCTAACCCTAGCGAAAAGACTAACTCTAACTATCACCTTAGTCCGAACACTAGTTCTAACTCTATACTTTACTGAAACCGTAATCCTAGCCCAAACCATAGGTCTAATAATCGCCCTATTCATAGTCCTAGCAGCAACCCTAGATCTAACCCTATCTCTAAACCTAACCATAAACCTTAGCCTAACTAAACCTAACACTAGCCCTAACCCTAAGGCTAATCCTAAAACTAGCTCTAACCCTAGCCCTAAAACAAAACCAAGCCATAGACCTAAACCTAACCCTTAATAAAAACTAAGCCCTAACCCTACACTTAGCCATAACTCTATCCACAATTCGAGTTCTAAGCCAAACCCTAAAACTAACCCTGACCCTGACTCTGACCTTAACACTAACCCTAGCTCTAAACATCACCCTTACCCTATGCCTAAACATAACAATATACCTAGCCCTAACCCTAACCCTAAAATTAGCCCTAATCACAACCCAGGTATTTACATTAGCCGCTACATTAAACCTAGCCTTAATTTAACACCAAACCTAGCCTTATTCCGAGCACTATCCCTAGATTTACCCTTAAACCTATCCCTATCACTAATCATAACTATAACCCTAGCTGTAACCCTAGATTTAACCCTAACCCTAACCCTAAGCCTAACCCTATCAATAATCGTAAAAATAACCCTAGCTGTACCCCTATCTCTAACACTATCCATTCTCCTAACCATAACCCTGTCCCTAATGCTAAACCTGGGCCTAAACCTAACCATATCACTAATCCTAACCCTATCCATTACCCTAAACCTAACCTGAAACCTAAACCTAACACTATCTTTACTCAAATCCTAACTCTAATGCTAATTCGAGCCCTAACATTAAACCTTAACCTATCCAAAACACTAATCATGACCCTGACCCTAAGAGTACCCTTAGCTCTAAACCTGAACCTAACCCTGAACCTAACCCTAAGCCTAACCCTTACACTAGATGTAGCCATAAACCTAAACCTAAAACTATTTTTAACCATAACACTAGACCTGAAATTACCTCTAGCCATAATCCTAGCACTAAACCTAGGCTTAATCCTAGCCTGAACAATAACCCGAGCCCTAACCCTAGTTCTATTCTTCATCCTAGCCCTAAACCTACATATAACCTCATCCTATACCCCAAAACTAACCATAAACCTAAACCGAACCCTAACTCTCACCCTAAACCTAGGCCTAACACAAAGCCTAGTGCTAATCCTAGCCTTTATTTAATCCTAACGTAACCCTAAACATAGCCATAAGACTAACTCGAACTCTTGCCCTAGCCCTAGCCCTAGTTCTATCCTTAGCCTTAATCCTTATCCTAGAATGAGCCTAAGTCTAAATCTAAACCTAACTCTAAATAACTCTAAAATAAGCCTAAACCAAACACGAACACTACCCCTAACCATAATGCTAATCCTAAAATATGCGCTACCATAGCCCTAGCCATAAACCAAAACGAAGCCATAGCCCATATCTTATCCCTTAACCTAAATCAAACCCTAACCCTACAACTAACCTTAAAATTAACTCTAAAACTAACCCTGACCCTGACACTGACCCTAACACTAATTCTAGCTCTAAACACCACCGTAACCTAAAATTAACATTAACACTATATCTAGTCTTAACCGAACCCTGAAACTAGCCTTAATCATAACCCTAGTTCATACATTAGTCATTGTCCTAACCGTAGCCCTAACCCTAACACAAATTCTACAACTAATTCTAGCCCTAACCTTAGCTTTAACCATAATACTAGGCCTAACCCTAATCTTAACCCTAGCCCTAACCTTATTCCTTACACTAAGCAAAACCCTAACCCAAATGCTAACCCTAATCTTAATTCTAATCCTTAGCCTAACTTAAACTCTAATCATAATAGTAGTCTTAACCCTAGCCCTCATTCTACCTCTAAACCTATCCCTGATCCTCATGTGACCCTATCAGTAACCCTAGGTCTAAACCTGACCCTATCCATAAACCAAACCCTAACACTAGCCCTACTGGTAACCCTATACCTATACGTAAGCCTAACAATAGACGTGGACCCAAAGTTATCCTAAATATAGTTATAAACTAGACCAAGACCTAAACAAAAACCTAGCACTAGCACTAACAATAACCCTTAAACTAAACCGAACACTTACCCTACACCTACACCTAAACCTAGTCCTAATTCTGGCTCTAATGCTAACCCTAACCCTATCCCAAAAACTGACCCTAATTCTAACACTGAACCTAGCTTTAAACATGACACTAACTCACAACCTAGAATTAACACTAGACCTAGACATAACCCTAACCCTAAAATTAGCCCTAAACATAACCCTAGTGTTTACATTAACTATAGCCCGAATCCTAGCCCTAAACATAACATAAAACCTAGGTCTATACCTAGGCCTAAACTTAGCTCTGAGCATAACCCTAACCCTAACCCTATACCTAAACCTAGCCCTAACCTATGCCTCGCATTAGATCTAACCCTAACCTTTACACTAAACATAACCCTATATCTATCCTAAACCCTAATCCTAACCCTAGCTGTAATCCTAACATTAAACCTAGTCTGAAATTTAGCTCTAAACATATCCATTACCCTAACCCTAACCCTAATTAAAGCTCCATCCCTAACACTAAACCTAACTCTAATCTTAAATGTAAACCTAGAACTAAACCTAAACCTAACCCTAACCCTCACCCTAGCCCTAATTCTAGTTCAAACACTAACCCTTACCCTAACTTAACTATAACCCAAGCCCTAAACTTACCACTTATCCTAACCCTAAAACTTACCCTAAATCACACCCTTATTCTATTCCTAAACATAGCCCTAATCCTAGAGTTGATCCAAATCATAACCTAGCCTTAACCCTAGCTCTACACCTCTCCATTACACTAAACATAACCCTAACACTAATGGTAACTCTAACCCGATTGCTAAACCTAACTCATCCATTACAATAAACCTCTACTGAAACCTAAACTAAATCTTATCCATTACCCTAATCCTAAACCTAACCCTAATGCTAATTCGAGCCTTAACTCTAAACCTTTAGCTAATCCAAATGCTAATTCTGACACTGTTCCTGACCCTAATAATAATCCTAGCCCAAAAGCTAAACTTTATCCTAAACCTAACTCTTACAATAGACCTAATCATAACCTAACCCTAAAACTATTTTTAACATTAACCCTAGACCTGTTATTAGCCCTAGACCTCGTCCTAGCCATAACCCTAACAGAAAACCTAGACCTGAACCTAGCCCTAAACGTAGACTTAATCCTAAATTGAAACATAACCCTAGGCCTAATCCTAATTCTAAAGCTCACCCTATACCTAAATCTAGCTATAACCCCACCCATTTCCCTAAACTTTACCTTAACACCAATGATAACCCTAACTCTAGCCCAACCCCTTAGTCTAACACTAACACTAACCCTAGCCTTAATACTAGCTCTAATGTAGCCTGACCCCAACACTAACCCTAGCCCTAATCCTAAGCCCTAATTTAGCTCTAAACATAACCCTAAATCTAGTCGTAATCCTAGCCCTAACTCTAACACTAACCCTAGTCCTAATCCTAACCCAATTTAGCCCTAACCCTTGTCCTAACCCTAGATATAATCCTAGCCCTAATTTAGACCTAAACATAAACCTAACCCTAAGACTACTACCATGACTGACTCTAATTCTCACCCTACGGAATCCCTAGTTCTAACCATATTCATTACCATAACCTAAATCTCACCCTAACCCGAACCCTAGCCCTACCCAAACCCTAGTTCTAACACTAACTCTAAATGTATCCCTCACCATAAGCCTAAACCTCAACCTAACATTAGCCCTAACCCTGATGCTAATCCATAATCTAGCCATAACCATAGCCCTAGCCCTAAAACAAAACCAAGGTATATCCCTAACCCTTAACTTAAATAAAACCCTAACCGTAAAACTACTACTAACTTTAGCCATATTTCGAGTTTTAACCCTAACCCGAAAACTAACCCTGAATCTGAAACTAACCCTAACAATAACCCTTGCTCTAAACATCACCCTAACCCTAAAACTAACCGTAACACTAGAGCAAGCCCTAACCCTAACCTAAAACTAGGACTAATTGCAACACTAGTTCATACATTACCATAGCCCTAATCCTAGCCCTAACCAAACCCAAAACCAAGCCCTAATCCAACCCTTAAACCTAGCTTTAAACCTAACACTAAACCTAAACCTAAACCAGAACATAGTTGAAAATTTTACCCTAACCCTAGCCAGAATTCTAACCATAACACTAGCCCTATCACTAACTCTAACCCTATCCATTACCCTAATCATAACCATAACTCTAATGGTAACCCTAGACCTAACCCTAAAATTATCCCTAACCCTAACCTATTTCATTAACCTAAACCTAAACTGAACCCTAAACCTAACTGTATCATTACCTTAACTCTAAACCTAATGCTAATTCAAGTCTTAAACCTAAACCTTAACCCAACCCAAACCCTAACTCTGCCCCTTTCCATGATAATATACCTAGATGTAACAATTACCTACCACTAAACCTAATTCTTATACCAGACCTAACCCTAAAACTATCGCTAGCCAAAATCCTAGACCTGGCATTAGCCCTATCCATAATTCTAGCCCTAAACTTAACACAAAACACACCCATAACCCTAACACTTACCCTAGCCCTAATCCTATCCATAACCATAGCGCTAAATTTAGCCTAACCCTATCAATTGCCCTAAACATAACCCTCATTATAATGCTAATCCTAGGCCTATATCTAACCTTATCCTTAACCATAACCCTATCCATTATGCTAAATCTAACCTGAACCCTAAACTAAACCCTATCATTACCCTAAACCAAACCCTAATGCTAATTTGAGCCCTAACCCTAAACCCTAAACTAAACAAAACCCTAAACCTGAAGCTGACCCTAATAATACTCCTAGTTCTAAAATTGACCCCTACCTGAAACCTAACACACTAAACATAGCCATAAACCTAACACTAATCTTCAGACTAAGTGAAACCATCACTCTATTACTAGCCCTAAACTTAGCCCCCAATCTAGCTCTAACCATAACCCAAACCCTAAACCTAACCCTGACACTTATTCTGACCCTAACAGTAACTGTATGTCTAAACCTGAACCTAACCATAAACGAAACACTAACACTACCATTAGAAATAAACCTATTCCTAAACCTTACCCTAACATTAGCCCTAGACCTAAACCTAATCATGACTCTAGCCATATCTCTAGCCCTAGACCTAAACAAAAACCTAGCCCTAGCCTTAATGATAAACCTTAACCTAACACAAAAACTA
This sequence comes from Marmota flaviventris, assembly GCF_047511675.1. Taxonomy (NCBI): domain Eukaryota; kingdom Metazoa; phylum Chordata; class Mammalia; order Rodentia; family Sciuridae; genus Marmota; species Marmota flaviventris. The sequence continues at coordinate 66,495 of NW_027287728.1, forward strand.
ATCCTACCCCTAGACCTGACTCTAGTGATAATTCTGGGTTTAACACTAACCCTAACTATAACCCGAACACTGAACCTGACCCTAACACTAACTCTAGATGTAAACATCACAAAAATGGTAACCCTAATCCTAACACTTGATCTAGCCGTAACACTTACCCAAAAAGTAGCCCTAATCATAACCCTGGTTTATACATTAGTTGTTGGCTTAACACTATCTCCAACCTAACCCAAAACATGGCGCTATGCTGAGCTCTAACCCTAGTTTTTACCCTAACCCTAAAACTACCTCTAATCCATACCCTAACCCTAGATCTAACCCTGAGCTTTTACCCTATCCATTACCTTAAGCTAAACCCTAAACTTAAAGCTAACCCTTGTCCTAATGCAAATTCTAGCATAACCCAACCCCTAACCCTATTACAAGGCCTACCCCTAAACTTTGTTCGAGCTCTAACCCTAACCAAATCACAAACCCTATCCCTGACAGTTATTCTGACCATAATACTAACAGCAGGTATAAACCTGACCCTAACCCTAAACCGAACCCTAACATTACCCCTACCAGTAATCATATACTTAAACCTAAACCTAACACTAGCACTAGACTTAAACCTAATCCTAAATCTAGCCATATCTCTATCCCTAGACCTGAACAACAACCTAGTCCTAGCCCTAAAAATAACCCTTTACCTAATTCAAAAACTAACCGTACCCCTAGACCTAACCCTAGTCCTAATTCTGCCACTAGAAACAACACTAACTCTTACCTAAAACTGGCCCTGACCCTAACATAACCCCCTAATGCTAATCCTAGGCTTAACGCTAACCCTACCACAATCCCTAAACCTATCCATTGCCCTAAAACTAACCTGAACCCTAATCCTAAGCCTATTCATTACCCTAACCCTAACTCTAACCCTAATGCTAATTCGAGCCCTAAACCTAAAAATCAACCTAAACCAAACCTTAAGCCAAATACTAACCCTAATAATACACATAGCTTTAAACTTGACCCTTACCCTAAATCTAACCCTTACACTAGACATAACCATAAACATAAACGAAAACTTATCTGTAATGTAACCCTAAACCTGACAATAGCCCTAGCCCTAATATTAGCCCTAACACAAACACAAACACTATCTCTTATCCTAGAATAAAACTTAGCCTTAATCATAAACCTAACCCTAATTCTAACACTTTCCCTAGCCCTAAACCTAGTTATAACCCCATTGCTTACCCTAAACCTAACCAAGACCTTAACATTAACATTAAACCTATACCTAACCTTAACCCTAGGACTAATCCTAACACTAAACCTAGCCCTAATCCTAAACCTAACCCGAATGCTAGCTTTAAGAATAACTACAACTCTCGCCTTAGACTTAGCCCTAATTCTAACTCAATAACTTACCATAATCTTATTCCTGGCCATAGCTTACATTAACCATAGCCCTAAACTTACATTTTGCCCTAACCATAGATCTAAACCTAACTCTAAATCTAACCCTAATTCTAAAACTAAACCTAACCCTAACACTATCCCTAACCCTAAAGCTAATCCTAAAACTAGCTCTAACCATAGGCTTAGACTTAAAACCAAACTGAGCCATAACAATAACCCTAAACTTTTACCTAAACCAAAATTTAACCTTATATCTAGCCCTAAGCCTAGCCCTAATTTGAGTTCTAAATTTAACCCTAAATCTATCCCTAAACCTGTCTCTGACATTAACACTAACCCTAACTCTAAACATCACCCTAAACCTAAACCTTAACCTAACACTAGACCTGGTCCTAACCCTAATTCTAAAACTAGTTCTAATCATAAACTTAGATCATACATTAGCCGTAACCTTAAACCTAATGCTAACGCATCCCTAGCCCAAATCTGATACCTAACCCTAACATTCACCCTAACCCTAACCCTAACACTATCCCTAATCCTAATCCAAAACATAGCTCTAACCCTAGCTCTAACCTTACACTTTACCATAGTCAAACCCCAACCCTAATGCTAACCCTAGTCCTAAAATTAGTCCTTAGTCTAACCCAAACCCTAACCCTATTACTAGTCCTAACCCTAGCCCTCAATCTTGTTATAACCATAACACAAATTCTAACCGTAACCCTGACCCTTATTCTGACCCTGAACCTAAACCAAACCCTAACACTAGCCCTGCCCATAACCCTATAAATAAACTTAACCCTAATTCTAGACCTAGATTAAACCTAATCATAAATCTAGCCATATCTTTAACCAAGACCTAAAAAAAAAAAAAAAATAGCCCTAGCTCAAATGATAACCCTTAACCTAAGCCAAACACTAAACTTACCTCTAGACATAACCAATCCTAATTCTGGCTCTAGCTCTAACCCTAACCCTAATCCAAACACAGACTCTGACATAACACTAAACCTAGCTATAAAACTGACCCTAACTGAAATTTAAACCTAACACTAGAACTAGCCATAACTGTAAACATAACCCTTACATTACCACAGCACTAAAATTAGCTCTAAACCTAACACAAAACCTAGCCCTAATCTTAGGCCTAAATCTAGACAAAAGGGTAACCCTAACCCTAACCTAACCTTATCCCTTACCGTAACCCTAACCCTCGTCTTAGACCTAACCCTAGATAAAACCCAAAACTGAACCCTAAACATAACCCTAGCCCTATCCCTAAACCAAATCCTAATGCTAGCCCTAATAATAATGTTAACACTAGCCCTAATACTATCTCTAAATATATCTAATACCCTAAACAGAACATTAACCCTAATGATAACCCTAGCTCTAATCCTAATTTTAAACCTATTCCTAGATCTAACCCTAAACCCATCCCTCATCGTAGCCTTAACCCTACATAAAACCCTAACCCTTACTCTAACTCTAACCCTAGTCCAAAACCTAAAACTAACCCTAAACCTAAAACTACCCCTAAACCTAACCTGACATCTAACCCTATCCATTACCCTAACTCAAATGATTATCTTAGTCCTAATATTAACACAAACACTAAACCTAAAACTACCCTTAAAACTAACCCGACATCAAACCCTATCCATTAACCTAACTCTAAAGATAACCTTTGCCATAACCCTAAATCTATCCCTAACCTTAACTGTAAATCTAACCCTAGACATAATCCTAAACCCAATCCTCACCCTAGCACTATCCCTAGCTCAAAACCTAACCTGTACCCTAAACCTAACCCAAACCCTAACCCTAGGCCTATGCCTAACCCTAACTCTAGCCCTAATCCTATCCAAAGCCCTAGCCCAAACTCTAGATCTAATGCTGTTCTTTACCCTAACAATAAACCTAACCCAAATGCTAACCCAAGGCCTAACCCTAACCCTATCACTAACCCTAACCCTACCAATTACCCTAATCTTATCGTGAATCCTAAATCTAAACCTATCCATAAACCTAACCCTAAATCTAACCTTAACGCTAATTTGAGCCCTAACCCTAATAATTAACCTAACACAAACCCAAAACCTGACTCTTACCCTAAAATTGCACCTTACTCTTTACCTGGGCCTAACCCTAAACCTAACATTAGACCTAGCCATGAATCGAACCCTATAACTATCCCTAGCTGTAACCCTAAACCTGACATTATCCCAATCTGTAAAACTTGCCCTAACCCTAACATAAACCCTAGCCCTCATCCTAACCCAAAATCTAGCCTTAATTCTAACACAAACCTAACCTTAGTCCTTAACTTAATTCTAATCATCGCCCTAGCCCTACACCTAGCTATAACCCCATCTCTTCCCCTAAACCTAACCCCAATCTAATCTTCCCCATCCCTAAGCCTAAACCTAATCTTAAACATAGCCCTAACACTAGGCCTAACCTTAACACCAATCCTAGACATATTCCTAGCACTAATTTAGCCCTAAACTTAACACTAACCCGAGCCTTAAGACTAACTCTACCTATCACCTTAGCTCTACTCCTATTTCTAACCCTATCACTTACTGTAACCCAAACACTAGACCTAACCTTAGCCCTAACCCTAGTCATAGCCCTAACCTTAGAAATAACCATAACTCTATATGTACCACTAAGCCTAAACTCACACTATCACTAGAAATAACACTAAGATTAATTGTAAAACTACCCTTAACTTTATCCTTAGCCCTAAAACATAAGAAGCCATAACACTAACCCTAACCCTTAACCTAAACCAAAACCTAACCCTACATCTAGCCCTAAGCCTACCCTAATTCGAATCCTATCCCCAACCCTAAAATTAACCCTGACCCTGACTCTGAACCTAACACTAACACTAGCTCAAAATATCACTGTGAACGTAAACCTAACCATTAAACTAGGCTTAGCCCTAACCATAACCTTAAAATTACGCTTAATCATAATTCTAGTTCTAACATTAGCTGTATCCCTAATACTAGCACTAATGTTACCCAAAATTTAGCCTAATGTGAGCCCCAACCCTAGCTTTAACCCTAACTATAAACCTAAACCAAGTCCTATCCCTTACCCTAAACCTAACCCTAAATTTAATCCTTGCACTATCCCTAAACCTAACACTAACCATAACCCTAGCCCTAACTCTAGCTCTAACCTTATCCATTACACTAACCCTAACCCTAATCCTAACCCTAATGCTAACCCTTGGCCTAACCCTAACACATTCGTTAACCCTAAACTATCCATTACCCTAAACATAACCCTAACCATAAGCCTAACCAAACACTAAACCTAGACGTAACACTAACCCTAAAAGTAGCCGTAATTGTAACCCTAGTTCTCGCATTAGCCATAGCCCTAAAGCTAACACAAAACCTAGCCTAGACCTAATCCAAGCTCTAACCCTAGCTTTAACCCTAATCCTAAATCTAACCCTAGCCATAACCTTAACCCTAACCCTAGTCTTTTTTTAAGAGAGAGTGAGAGAGAGAGGGAGAGAAAGAGGGAATTTTTAATATTTATTTTTTAGTTATCGGCGGACACAACATCTTTGTATGTGGTGCTGAGGATCGAACCTGGGCCACACGCATGCCAGGCGAGCATGCTACTGCTTGAGCCACATCCCCAGGCCCTAACCCTAGTCTTAACACTAGTGCTAACCATATCCCTTACCCTAAGCCAAACTATAACCCTAAAGCTACCCTTGTTCTAAATTTAATTCTTAGTCGAACTCAAAACCTAACTCTATTACTAGTCCTAACCCTAATCCTCAATCTAGCTCTATCACTATCCCAAAACCTAACACTAACCCTGACCCTTATTCTGACCCTAACACTAACCATAGGTCTAAAACTAACCCTAACCCTAAACCGACCCCTAACATTGGCACTACATGTATCCCTATAACTAACCTTACATTAACACTAGACCTAGACCTACACTAAATCTATTATCTAGTGATAACTCTAGGCCTAGCCCTAAACAAAAACTTCGTCCTAGCCCTCATAATAACCCTTAACCTAACCCAAACACTAACCATAACCCTAGACCAAACCCTAGTCCTAATGCTGGCCCTAACAATAAACCTAACCCTAAACCAAACACTGACCCTCACCCTAACACAAACCCTAGCTCTAAACCTTATCCTAACAAAACACATAACCCTAACACTAGACGTAACCATATTACTAACCCTGAGACTAGCCATCACCATAGGCCAAAAACTACCTCTAACTCTATACATTACCCTACCCTAACCCTAACCCTAATGCTAAACCTAGCCCTAATCGTCACACTGACTCTAACCCTAATTCTCATCGTAATCCAAACCCTAGCTCAATCCCTAACCCTTAAACTTAAACTAGCCCTAACACTAATCCATGGCCTAAATCTAAACCTAACCTAAACCCTAGCCCTAATACTAACCTTAACCCTATCCTTAACGCTAGTTCTAAGCCTACATATTACCCTAACTCTAACCCTAAACTTAATCATAACCCTATCCCTAACCCTAGCTCTAACCCTACCCATTACCCTAACCCTAACCCTGATGATAACCCTAGCCCTTACCCTAAATCTAACCTAACACTAACCCTAGAAATAACCAGAAACCTAACCCTTGCCATAGAGCTGACCCTTGCTCAAACCCTAAACATTACCCTAAACCTAACACTAAACCTATCCCTAAACATAACCTTAAGCCTAACCCTAAACCTAACACAACATTAAACCCTATCCAATAGCCTAAACCTAATGATACACCTGGCCCTAATCTTAACACTAACCTTGAACCTAACCCTAATTATAACCTAGACCTAACCCTAAACATAACCCTTGCTCTACTGATAACCATAGCTCTAACTCTGAACCATACCCTAAACCTAATCCTCACCCTAGGCCTAAACCTAACTGTAGCCCTAATAATAACCATAACCCTAGCCCTAACCCTAGCCCTTACCCTAAGCACAACCATAACCCTAAGGATAACCCTAGCCCTAACCCTATCCCATTAGCTAACTCTAACACTATCAATTATCCTACATCTAACATGAACCCTAAACACAAACCTATCATTACCTTAACCAAACCCTAATGCTAATTCAAGTCTAAACCTAAACCCTAACCTAACCAAACCTGAAACCTAATTCTAACCCTAATAATAACCCTAGCTCTAAACCTGACCTTTACCCTAACCCGAACCCATATACTAGACCTAGCCATAAATCTAACCCTCAATCTATGCCTAATGTAAACCTATACCTGACACTAGCCCTAGACATATTTCTTGCCATAACCCTAAAACAAACCCGAGCCCTCATCCTAGCCCTAAACCTACCCTTATTACTAAATCAATCCATAACCCTAGTCCTAACCGAAATTCTAACATTTGACCTAGACATAAAACTAGCTTTAACCCCATCCCTTCTCCTAATCCTAACCCTAATCCTAAAACTAAACCTAAGCCTAAACTGGGCCTAAACCTAATACAAACACTAGACCTAATTCTAGTCCTAATTTAGCCCTAAACCCAACCTAACCCTAGGCCTAAGGCTAACTCTAACTCTCGACATAGACCTATTTCTAGTTCTAACCCTATCCCTTACAATAATCCTATCACTTGCCTTTGCATTAGCCCTAAACCTAGCTCTAGCCCTAATCCTATATCAAACCCCAACTCTAAATCTAACCCTAACCCTAAGCTAAACCTCTCACCAACACTAGCCATAACACTAATCCTAGTCTTAAAACTAGCCCTAATCTAGCCCTAGCCCTAAAAAACAACCTAGCCATAGCCCTAACCCTAACCTTTAACATAAACCAAACCCTAAGCCTACACCTAAACCTAGCTCTAATTCAAGTCCTATCCCTAAGCCCAAAACAAACTCTGACCTTGACTCTGACCTTAACACTAACCCTAGCTCTAAACATCACTCAAAACCTAAACCTAAACATCACCCTATACCTAGCCCTAACCCTAACCCTAAAACAAGTTCTAATCATAACCCTAGTTCTTACATTGGCTGTAGTTCTAAACCTTACCATAACCTAACTCAAAACCTATTTGTAATTGGAGCAATAACAATACCTTTATCCCTAACCATAATCCTAATTCTAGCTCTTACCCTTAACCTAAACCTAACCCTAACCCTAACACTAACCCCTTACATAACCCAAAACCTAACCCTAAACCTAGCCTTAATCTTAACCATAAACCGAGACCTAACCCCAGCTGTAACCCTATTCATTACCCCAATCCTAATCCTAACCCTAGTGCTAACCCTAGGATAACCCTAAACCTATTTCTAAACCTAAACTTATACATTGCCCTAAAACTAACCTGAAACCTAAACCTAATCATATCCATTAACTTAATCCTTACCCTAATGATCTTAACCCTAAACTATCTCTAACCCTAACCCTAGACTTAACATTAGCCGTAGCCATAATGAAGGTCTAATCCTAAAACAAACTCTAGCCCTAATCCTAGCCCTAACCTTAGACTTAATTCTAAACCTAACCCTAACCATAGACCTAGACCTAATTTTAACCCTCGCCCTAGGTCTAAGCTAGCTATAACATTATACCTAACCATATACATAACATAACCATAACCATAAACCTAGTCTCAGTCATAATAGTCACCATAGCTCTAATTCTAGCTCTAATTAAGCCATAATTCTAACCCTAAATCTAATCCTTACACTAACTCTAACTCTCGCCCTATCCCTATCCCTATTTTAAGCCTATCCCATATAATAACTCAAATCCTAGCCCTAACCCTAACCCTACCCTTCACTGTAGCCCTAAACTTAGAACTAAACCTAACTCTAAATATAACCCTTAACATAAGCCTAAACCACACCCTAACACTAGCTGTAACCCTAACGCTAATTTGAAAACTAGCCACAACACAAGCCCTAACTCTCAAGCAAAACCTGTGCCATGTCACTGAACCTAACCCTTAACCTAAAGCAAATCCTAACACTACAGCTAGTCCTAAACGTAGCCCTAATTTGAATCCTAACCCTAATCCTAGAACTAATACCAACCCTGACTCTGACCTTAACACTAACCCTAGCTTTACATATCACCCTATCCCTAAACTTATTCCTCACACTAGACTTCGCCCTAAACCTAACACTAAAACTAGCCATAAACGTAATGCCGGTTCTTAAATTAGCCATAGTCCTAAACCTAACACAAAACCTAGCCCTAACAAATCCAAGGCCTAACCCTAGTTTTAACCCTAATCCTAAAACTGGCCCTAACCCTATCCCTATCCCTAGTCCTAATCTTAGTTCTAACTATATCTTACACTTAGTCAAACCTCACCCTATTGCTACCCTAGTCCTAACCCTAATTCTATGCCTACCCCAAACCCTAACTCTATTACTAGTCCTAATTCTAAACCTCATTATAGCTCTAAATTTAACCCAAACCCTAACTCTAACCCTGACCCTTATTCTGACCCTAACACTAAAACTAGGTTCAAACCTGACCCAATCCCTTATCCGAAAACTAACACTAGCCCTACCAAAAACCCTAAACTTAAACCTAACAATAACACTAGCACTAGACCTAAACCTAATCCTAAATATAGCCATAACCCTAGCAATATCCCTAACAATAACCCTTAAGTTAAACCAAACACTAACTCTACCCCTAGACCTAACCTTAGTCCTCATTCTGGACCATGCCCTAAACATAATCCTAAACTGAAACCTGACATTTACCCTAACAAAAACACTAGCTCTAAACTTTATTCTATGCCAAAAACTAACCCTAACACTAGATGAACTCTAAATATAGCCATAACCATAACTCTAGCTCTTACATTACCCATATACCTAACTGTAGCCCTTAACCTCACAAAAAACCCAGCCCGAATTACAGCCCTAAACCTAACCCGAAACATAACTCTAAACCTAAACTTAGCCCTAACCCTAACCCTAACCCTAACCCTCGTTCTAGCCCTAACCCTAGCTCAAACACTAAAACTTACCATAAAATAACCCTAGCCCAAACCCTAAACCTCACCCTAATTCTAGCCCTAATCCTAACTCTAACCATAGCCCAAACCCTAGCTCTAATTCTATCCATTATACTAACAATACCATAAAAGTAATGCTATCCTAGCCCTTAACCTAACTGTAAACCTACCCTAGCCCAGACTGTAAACCTATCCCTTAACCTAGCCCTAAACCTAGCTCATCTCTTACCCTTACACTTAATCTAACCCTAACACTAGCCCAAGGTCAAACTCTTAACATAATCCCAGCCCTAATCCAAACCTTAACCCAAGCCCTAAGCCTAGTTTGAACCCTATCCATTACTCTAACCCTAAACTTAACCCTAATAATAACACTAGACCAAAAGCTAAACCTACCCTAACCCTAAACATGAACCTAACCCTAGAAATAGCAGTGAATGTAACCTAAATCTAATCCTAAACCTAAAATAGCTCAAATTGCTAACCCTAATCCTAAACCTAAAGATAACGCTAACCTAAACCTAAAACTATCTTTAACCTGACATCTAAACCTATTACCCTAACTCCAATGATAACCCTAGCCCTAACCGTTACACTAACCATGACCATAACCCTAGGCCAAACCATAAATTAATCTTAGCCATAGCAAAATTCCTAGCTCAAATCCTAAACCATACCCTAAACTTAATCCTAAATGTAACCCTCGCCCTAACCCTGACCCTAACCCTAACTCTAGCCCTAATACTAACCATTATCCTAGCACTAAGTCTAGGTCTAAACCTATAAATTACCCTAACGATAACTATAACCTTAATGCTAACCATAAGCTTAACCCTAAACCTATCACAAACCCTAACCATATCCATTACCTTAAACCGAACCTAACCCTATACCTAACACTATCCATTATCCTAACCCTAATTCTAAACTTAATGCTAATTTGAGCCTTAACACTAAAACTTAACCCAAAACCAAAGCCTTACCATGACCCTAATAATACCCCACATCTTAATTTGACCCTTTCCCTAAAAGTAACACTTTAATTTGACCTTGCCATAAATGTAATCCTAAAAATACCAGTAACTATAAACCTAGACCTGACATTAGTCCTAGCCCTAATTGTTACCCTAAACCTAACACAAAACCTAGCCCTAATCCTAGCCTTAAATCTAGTCTTAATCCTAAACCTAACCATAACCCTAGCCCTAACCCTAAAGCTAATCATAAAACTAGCGCTAACCCGAATCATAGACTAAAACAAGACCGAGCAACAGGCCTAACACAAACCTTATCTTAAACCAAAACTTAGCACTAGACCTAGATCTAACCATAGCCCTAATTCAAGTCCTAATCATAACCTTAAAATTAACCCTTTACCTGACTTATATCCTACACTCATCTAGTTCAAAACACCACCTTAACCCTAAACCTACCGTAATCCTATCCCTAGACTTAACCCTAAAAATGGCCCTAAAACTAGCTCAAAACCTAACTTTTATGGTAAACATAAACCTAATCCTAACCCTAACCTGATATTAGCCCTAGCACTAATCCTAACCCTGAATCTATAATGAACACTATCCCTCATCCTAGTCCTAAACCTAGCCTTAATCATAATTTTAACTCCAACGCTAGCCCTAAGCTTAACTCTAACTCTCACCCTACGTCAAAACCTAGCTATAACACCATTCGTTATACTAAACTTAAACCTAACCATATCCCTATGGCTAGGCCTTAACTAAACACTAACCCTATCCCTAATCCTAGCCCTAATTTAACCCTATCAGAAACCCTAAATCTAATTTTAGCCCTATCAATAATTTTAACTTTCACACTAGCCCTAACCCTAATTCTAATCCTAAAACTAGCCCTAACCCTAGCCCTAGCCCTAGAACTAAACAGAACGATAGCCCTAACCCTAAACCTTAACCAAAACCAAACCATTACCCTAACCCTAGCCCTAATTTGAGTTTTAATCCAAACACTAAAACTAACCCTGACCCTGACTCTGGCCATAACACTAATCCAAGCTGTAAACATAACCCTAATCCTAAACTTAAACCTAAGATTAGACATAGCCCTAACTCTAACCCCAAATTTAGCCCAAAACATAATGCTGGTCCTTACATTAGCCATAACCCTAACTCTAGCACTAAGTTAACACAAAACCTAGACCTAATCTGAGCCGTAACCCAAGTTTTAACCCTAATCCTAACCCTAATCCTAGCCCTAAACATAAAACAAACCCTAGCACTCATCCTAGCCCTAAACCTAGCCATAATCATAACACTATCCTTAACCATAGCCCTAACCTAATTCTAACAGTCACCCTCCCACTAAACATAGTTAAAACACGATCCCTTACCCTAATTTTAATCCTAACACTAACCCTAACACTAGACCTACACTGAACAGTAACCCTAGCCCTAATCATAGCCCTAATTTAACCCTATCCATAATCCTAACACTAACCAAAGACCTAAGACAAACTCTAACTCTCACATTAGCCCTATCCCTAGTTCTAACCATATACCTTAACTTAACCCTAACCCTAGCCCTAAACATAGCCATAAATCTAGGAAAAACTCTTGCCTAATCCTTATTTCTAGTCCTACCTAGATCCAACTCTAACACTAACTCGAACACTAATCCTAAGCCTAAGCCTAACATTAATACTAGCACTAACCCTAACACTACTCATGAAACTAACCCTAACCCTAACACTAGCAGTAAAACAAAACTGAGTAATAGCCCTAACACGAAATCTTAACTTAAACCAAATCCTAATACTACACCTAGACCTAACCCTAGCCCTAATTTGAGTCCTAAACTTAACCTGAATACTAACCCTGACTCTGACTCATATCCTAACACCCACTCTTGCTCTAAACACCACGCTAACCTTAAACCAAACCCTTACAGTAACCCTAGCCTTATTTGGAATCCTAACCCTAACTCTAAAACTAACTCTGACCCTGATTATTAACCTAATACTAACACTCGCTCTAAATATCACCCTAACCTTAAACCTAATCCTAACACTAGAGGTTTAACCCCTAACCATAACCCCAGAATTCATCCTATTTGTAACACTAGTTCTTACATTAGCTGTTGCCTAACCCTAAACCTAACACAAAACTAGCCCTAATCTGAGCCCTAATCCTAGCTTTAACCTAACCCTTCCCCTATT